>NC_079522.1:9853882-9971382 GCF_003711565.1 Takifugu flavidus
TTCCTGCCTGTTTTCAGCCTGTTTTTGTGGTTTGGCTTCCTTCTCAGTCAAACTCGCCTCATAATTTTACCTGCTGAGCATCAAACGGCCTCGGTTCTATTTGGGGAGCCGTTTATTGATGGCATTAATGTCAGAGCCTGCGTTCCAGTAAAGTCGCTGTTGTGCGTGTTGCCACTTTTAACATTCCTCGCCGTTAACCTGCGTCATTAATCAGAACCGTGATGATTATTACGAACGTAGAGGAGATAATTCTGCTCTCGGCGAGCGTGAGGTGTGAATCTGATCCTCACAGACTGTAAAAGTCTGACTCCACACACTCGTTAGTGAATAAACGGCCGCGTTAATGAGCGGAAGTTTGTTTTTCTTGTGTGTGTTTTTCTTCTTCTTGCGGCTGATGAACCCTGGAAAGGGTTCCGGGCCATCTGCGGTCCTCTCTCGCTGTGTTTGTGAGCGCTGGTCCAGCATCCACTGGGGAAGCTCGGCTGCTGCCCCACTTTCCTCACTCTCATGTCCGACCGGGGACCATCTGACGGGGTAAACACCAGTGTCACATGTCTATATTTGGCCGCCGCGGCCGCCGCTGCCAGAGCTCGGTGTTGCAGTTGTTTTCCAAAATGCGCGGGGCAATCGATGATAATGAGGAAGGACATTTTAATTAGGGACTGTCGCAACCTGAGGACGGCATGCGGGCTCGCTCAGCAGGGGGCGAGACGGAGACAGGAGGGGCTCTGGTCGCCATCACACCTCCGTCTGGGAGTTGGTGAAAGTCTCACTGCATGTTTTACACGGATTCAGCCGTCCAGGCAGCATCACAAGCTCTGCTTTTCTTTTTTTTTGCAAACAATTATGGTTTTTACAATCTTTGGAATGCAAATGTTCAGGCAAATGTGCCTAAATGTGCCTCACTTCCAGCAACAGGTGAGGGGGAGTTGGTTTTGGGCTTCATATTATTATTAATATTAGTCATGTTTTGGTGGCTTAGCTCGTGCTGCTAGAACATGAATAAGGCTCATTTGTATTAAACTGGGAGGAGTTGCGCAACTTACGCATCTTTAATGTCGTCACGATTTCACATTCTTAAGCTGTTATCTGAGGTGTTAGTGGTGCCTAGCCTGGTCCGCTGTAACATTTTGGAAACGTTTCGGTAGCCCGCATTAGCCATCGTCTGTCTGTACACGTGTGCGGTGACAAACGTGTCGGAGCAGCTTTGAATCAGAGACTTTGACAAAGGAAACTCAATCTGTCACTTTATTCCTGCGTACGCGATGATCCGACCCCCTGCTGGGTTCTGGGCTCCAAACGGAGAAGGAAAAACATGCTAATGTTCCGCACATAGACAGAAGGGACAGCTAATGCTAATCAACAGCCACCCTGGTGGAGCGTTCAGACTCTCTGACACGTCTGCAGGTTGTTGAAAACCACTTTATGAAATCAAAAGAAGAAACCGGAGTTCTGTAAACGTGAAAGCGCCCGCAGAAAAGTACAGAGCTTGAAAATGAAACTCATTAAACATCTAAAGCCACTTATGTGTGCGAGGAAAAGAGAATTCCTATGAATTTCAAAAAATAGGCCTGTTTGAAATTAAAAATTGATGATGTCATGTGGGACCGGGATGATAATATGCATGTGCGAGGAGGCCCATCGTGCTCCACATTTACAGGTCTTTCAGTTCACGTTTGCAGATGGAAGAAAAAAGACTTCTAATGAGACGAAGAGTGAACTTTAGCCGGGAGATCACGGAGATCAGGCAGCAGCAACAGAAAGTATCCTTTGTCTGGGAAATGTTTATGTATTTCTGAATCATGCGCGGACGATGAATCTTTCATGAAGCGTGCTTCGCATGTGCCGAACACACACGTGAAAGCGACGAAAACAAAGCAAAGCGCCGCATTTAAATATTCATCCCTCATCAGCCTCCAGCAGAGAACGGTGCAAGGTGTGACGACAAAACTCCCGCAGAAAAAGGAAAAGTTGGGGAATTTTTGCATGGCATTATCATCCGAACCAGAACGGCGAGCTCCCCCCTCCCCACCCAAAAAAAAAAACAAAACCCAACGAACCTCCAAGAGTAGAACCGACAACCAAACACTCCTTCACCGCATGAAAAATGAAACGAGGCTGGAAAAACCTGGAAAAAGCCAATGGCTAGTCACGCTCGGCTCGCTAATCAACTAAAAGCAACATCAGAAAGAATAGGTAATTTGAGACACAAAAAGAATAAGTAATTTGGGAGGCACGTACCCAAGTGGCCAAATTATTTATGCCTAATGGAACGCTGGGGTAGGGGGCTGGGGGTAGGGGGTGGGGGGGCATGCAGGCGTTCATTGGCAATTAGGCGATCTGCTGTATTACCTGTCACTGGCTAATGCCTCTTTAATTAGTGGCTGAGGTGAGGAGGCACTTCCTGCCTCTGCAGACCTGTTTGGATCGGAGGTGGATCTCAGGTGATCTGGAAGGCAAGAAACAAGTTCGGAAGAAGCTCGGCTGTAGCGTCTTCAATAACAGTTAACGTTAGCAATTGTTAATGTTTCCCACCTGGGTGAAACCAGCAGAACAACTGTGGTCTTGATGGTCTTGAAGTTGCCCCACAAAGTTTCTAAAACCTTTCGAAAGTGAAAATACGAACATTTCAACGCAGTCAGTCTTTAGCGCTGATTAAGCTAGCAGCAGCTAATTTAGACAATTTGGAGGAAAAAAAATTCCCACCTGAAACCAGCTGCAGATCCTGAACGTTTGCAATTCAAATATGATTTTTTTTTTTTTTTTTAATCCTCGCAGATGTTAAACGTGGAAACGATTCCCTGCTTTTCAAACATTTGTAATGAGCCCGAGTGTTGGCGCGGCGTTGGCACAGCGTAGAAGCTCGGAGGCTGCGATAGGCTCTTTCCAGCCCGGGTACCCGGAGGAGGCTCCCTTAAGAGCAGATCTCCTGTTAAGTATGAGATCCCTGAGAGGAGAAGTGTTTGAAGGTCTCTGGTTTCTTTAAATATACCGTGCTGTCTGGGGAATATAATGGCTTCCATATATAATTAAGACAAGAATGTTGTTTGAGGGTTTTTGCGTCTCTGTGCTGCACCTTAATGGATTCAGTGGCTTGGCGTTTGCCGTGTGGCTTTATTTAGAAAGGCTCACATGGGCAACATTTACATTTTAGATTGTGTTGCCTCAGAGGAGGTTCTCATTCAGAGGCAACGACTCCAACATGGAGGAGAGGAAATATAAACAACAGCCTGTAGAGAAGGCGAGGAAAACCCTTTCAAAGGACAATTCTGGAAGCTGGACCCATAATGTTCAGACTTAGAATCAGAATTCTCATAAAGACAGACCAGAACGTGGGCCAGAATGGGCTCCGGCTCCAAGGCGCAGGTGCAAAAAGGCAACTTTCCTGAGCGTGTGGTGAAAGTTCTACAGAGCTCCAGGGGTCCATCAGTGAGAAATGAGCGTTAATGATGCTAATGAGCATGTTTGGATAGGCCGCTCTCTGTTTACTGCCCTCAGCGCCACGAGGGGGGATCTCAGGACGGTTCTGAGGGTGACGGGGCCTCTGGTGGAGGTATGTGGTGCCTGCCTCATCCATCGAGGGTAATCACGCCGTCTGACAGAGATCCACGCCGCTATCGCCCATCATCACTCAAATACACGTTTGGCTCCGGCGTGACAGCGAGCGATTGTTGCCATCAGAGACAGCTCTTTGTTTTGATGGCCGCTCTTAATGGGGCTGCAGTCGGGGGATGGGGTGGTGGTGGGGTTGGTGGTGGTGGGGGTTGGGGGGGGTTGGTGTGTCCCCTTCTGTGGGTGATTAAGGGAGCGACACATTTACAAGTCTGTAATTGTGGGTACGACTGCAGAGCCGTCAAGAAATAAAGCTTCCTGAAGTAGCTTCATGATTAGCAACGTCACATTGTACTTCGGTTTTTTTTTTGGGGGGGGGCTCAATTCTTGACTTCTAAAATGTTAGATTCTGAAAATTCAGACGTTTTGTCTGAAAAGGGTGTCATCCAGAAGCTGTCTGCAGGCGCTCGCTCCATCTGAGCTGGAAACGGTTCCTCTAAAAGTTTCATGGCTCCATGAAACACCAGGTGGAACTTCGCCAAGACGCATGAAAAATGCAGCGTGCTGGTTTTCTCCGCGCGTCATTTTGCTGGCGATGAATGAAACATGCTCTGTGGCGTCGTCCTGTCCTCGTCTTTGTTCACACTGAAGTGAAATCAGGTTAAATGGAAGACGTCCCCACACGCCGGTGTCACTCTGCCGCAGCGCTGCACCTCCAGTTGTTGCTCCGTCTCGTGTCCTAATTAGTGAAGGTGGGGGGGGGGGGTTAAGAAAGGAGGAATCCAAATGAAGCAGGAGTCACCTGAGATGAAGGACACCTCCTCTGAGCCCGGGGACGTTTGATTTTTTATTTATATTTCTGTGCGATTCTCCAAGAAGTCAGAAAAAACTGGGTCAACGAGCAGAAACCAACTTTGAAACCTCCACGTTGCCCGTCTGTCTCCGCGTAACCGTCAGTTTGGTTTCCGGCTCCCCTGTGCCAATTACTCATTAAAAATGTTTAACAACAATTTAATTGAAGAATTAATTACCTTCGGCTGGGCGAAAACCCTCCTAAATTTCATCTGGGGAGTCGTCAGATGAGCAGAGGCGCAGTTGTAGATGAAGTGTTGTTGGTGGGCGGCGGCAGAGCGACGTCGTCGTCCGCGGTGACGCGCCGCTGAGGTAACCCATGAATAAACACACGCGTGAGTAAATCGCTACGATGTTCCTCGCAACGTGCGACTGCAGCTCACACAGTCCCTGCCAAAGCAAACAGCGTTCACGGCCGCTGCATTATTTAGCGTGTTTGTCCCCAAAACAGAAAAAAAAAACATGTGAGAAAAAACCTCGACAGCACTGATAAATAAGAAAACAGCTCTCGAAACCTCAAAACTTCTTTTGCGCCTCACCTGTGGCTCGTTGAGGCCAGAAGCAGCGCGGCACTTTGCGTTAGCGACAGTTTCCTTCACACAACAGTGTGTAGTCGTGACCCCCCGGGGCTGAAGAGGAGGAAAGTCTCATCGACGAAGGCTGTAAAGGCAAAACTTAGCTTTTAAAAATTCGCTTGGTGTGACTGATGATTCATAAAACCGGTATTTAGGCTGTATGAGGTCAACCAACAAGAACCTGTTAACTTTAGATAAAAAAAACGGAGCAAACTCGAATAAAAGCAAACAACTTTAATGCTAACCTGTATGTCTGTGTCCCAGTCCAGTCCAATCCAGTCTAAGAGGGCCGGGGGGGTGGGGCTGAACATCAGCTGATCCCTTCTGTACAAAACTGAAGGACCATAAATCTCTTGTAAATTACCAAAAGTAAAAGTGCCAAAAGTCCGTGAAAAGGGCCTGATGACAATCAGAGCACGTGTACTCCATCACCGCCACCTTAACAATGACCACATCGTGTTTATGGATCTGATTGGCTCAGCTTGTCCTGATGGACAGATGGACCATCCAATCGACTGCCGAGTACCTTTTTTTTTTTTTTACTCGCCTGCCCTTTTGGTCACCGTCCAAGGACGACTTCTCAGATGGTTGTTTGGAACAAACCATCTGGCGTCGCAGGTTAACAGCAGCAACGTGAGGATTCTGAAGTTCGTCAGCAACGAAATCTTCACCGTTCAGACCCCCATTAATCAACATCCTTTGTGCCGCATCGGTAGAACCAGCGAGGGAAACCCTTTTGACTCACCCCTCCCTTTGTCTCTCTCCTTGCCTCCTATTTAGCCCTTGCATTTGATTAGTTAATCAGCCCCCCCGCCTCCCTTCCGTCCTCAGGTGGAGGCTGAGCGCCTGGGCTTCTCATCCAGCCAAGCTGTTCTTTTGGAAGGGAAAGGAGGCAGCTGTGTTTACAGCCCGGGTCCTGGCGTACATTTAGCAGAATCTATTATTCATATCGCTCAGTATCAGAGCGAGATCTCCAGCCACCTGTCTCGCTGACAGCCTCACCCCCCTTTTGTCAAGCTTTTTTCCCCGTTCGGAGCAAATTGCGCTCGTCTTGATGAATTGGGATTTTATGAGCGCTGTAGCGCCTGAGCGTCCTGGAACCGGAGCCAGGGTCCGCTGGGGGGCCCCGAGAGTTTGTCTAGTCTACGGGCAAACATTTGGAAGAATTAATGAAGGGGTAAAGAGCGGGAATGTCAGGATGTGCTTCCTCCCTGTCCTGGTCTGGCGTTCCTATTGTAAGTGAGCTCGGTGGTGGCGAAGCGGCCTAATCTCCGGCTCTCGGAACAAAGGCTTCCCTCAGAACCGCGGATACCTGATGAGCCTGCCGGCTTCACCGTCTCCCTCTCTGACTCTGTGTGAACATTTTTAATTAACGGGGAGGTGCGTTAACGCCGTGATAAGCACCCCTGATAACTTATAACACGATTCATAATTTATAAAGATTTTTGCTTTCATCTTCGCTAGTTTGCATAAAATTAATTACTTCATAAATGGTATTCATTACAAAATATATTTTTTCTCTCTTTCCACACGGGCGTGAAGAGCACGGCGCCCGGCTCCCAGGAGCTGCTCTGGGACCCGTTAGCACGCAGAGAAGAAAGGTAATGATGCGCCATCATGGGCGGAGTTGGGGGCCGACCTGCCTGTTTGTACTCGACAAGCGTCTCAAGTTCATTAGTGGAACCGTTACAAACTGATTTAACCTGCCTGATGCAGGTAAACAACAGTCAGAGCAATTTGTGTTGACAAATTATGACTTTGCCGTCCTGATTCCACAGAAAACAACATGGCTGAGTCTAGGTCACATGATAACATCCCCCAATTTTATGGAAGAGGAGAGGGATCCTCACGTCTTGGGCATTAAAAACATGCAAAACATGCTTCATCTGAACAGTAAATACAGAAAAAAATATTTAACTTAAATATTCGTTGATTTTTCTTCCGTAACGCTGGTGGAAAACAAACATCTCATTGGTGGAGGTCAAACCTGTGCTCGGATCATTGCCGTCATCATCACTTCTGTCTTCGTGGTTTTAACGAAAATGTGGTTTTGAGCTCCATCAATTCTGCATCACTCTTTTCCAGATCCCTTTTGTCCCTCGCCAGCTACCGTATGAGGGAGCTACATACTCACCAGCAGGTGTCAGCAGATCTCACACATTTGACCTCTAGCTTTAATAGGGATGGGTGAGACAATCCTGCTTGAAACATACATAAAGATTGATTGACTGATTGATTGGTTGATTGATTACTGATACTAGGTGTCAGTATTGGACCAATACCTGTCTTATTTGAAAGATGTCTTCATTTTAATAATTGTCAATACAACTCAGATCGGCTGGTATTTCACATTTCATATGCAATTTGTATGATTGGCTTGATGTCTTAATTGACCGATCAATGATGTCATTGTCATTTTGGAACTTTTTATAGACGCTCCTTTGGTTTTTAACCTTTCACTGCACCAACATGCTTGTTTGTATTAGTGGTCTCAGTACTCAGTATCGGTGAATATTCAAGAGTGGGTACTTGTACATTGGTATCCGGCCTCCCCAATTTTTAGACAATTTCTCAGTGGGGGCCAGCTGTACCCCCTAACCCCCCATCCCGAGGGTCTGGGTCTGCCTTGCTGGAAGGGCCGTAACGTACAACAGATCTGTCGTCTGCGAGTTTGATTCCACAGTGAAACTTTGAAGGGGAAAAAGAAAAACGAGGTGTGTAAATAAACATATCGCCCGCCTGGTGAGCCTGTTTTCAATTCCCGTCCGATTAAAGCGTCCCTGCAGGAGCCGGCGAGGTTGAGCAGGGGGCGAGGTGATGGGACATAAATCAAAGCAGTCCAAGGAATAGTAATCCTCGCTGAACGTTTTGGACTGATTGATATAAATAACATTGTCCTCGCCATCTGTCCAAAGAGGGACCTTTCCAGTTAGTGTTGAGCGGCAACGGCAGAATAATTAATGAATGGTGTCCTTTGTGCCGGTAATAAAGAGGAGACAAATTATGTTATAATCCAACTGCTGCTCGTTTGTCACAGCCAAATAAAATGTCAAATAAAAGTGAGGGTCCACAGTGTTTGTTTAATGGAGTGCGAGCTACCTGCTCTAGAGCTTGGTGCTGCGGCGGGAAGGCCAGAAAAGGGAAACTCAAACTAAAATTAAGCTACATAGATACAGGAATGGCAAAAAAAAAGTCACACTGTGAGGTGTTTACGCTCAGCACTCCTTGATTTATGGTTCTACATTGGTATTAAACATCCGCTCAGGTATTCATGACCTGAGATCTAGGTTGGATTTTTGTCATCGATTGGCAGAAACACCTAAATTGAATTTGGATCCCTCATCTGACAAAAAAACCTGAATGTTAACCGAAAAGGTTTGATGTTCTCCAGACAAGTCCAGACCAAAAAAGCTGCTTTTGACAGGATACTCAACCCCTGGTGGCGAGCTGTGGAAACACCGACTCATTAATATAAAAACAGCAAAACCTCCAGATAATACTCAGATGAAGGGTGCAGATAAGATCTTCTGGAATAAGCTCTATCAGGACCACTTTGGTTATTCAGAAGGAACAAGAACAAAGCGGGAACAACAAAGCCTGCCTTTCTTGTTCCCGCTTTGTTCGAGAAGTTTTTAATCATTAGCTTCTGAGGCTCGCAGACTTTGGTTAGCCCGAGCCTGACAGAATCACGTGTTGATATCAACTTCGAAGCTTCTCCCTCAAAATGTTGATTGTGGAGGGACACCAACAGTGGAAAGGTGAAACCACTGCTAGCTGTTTTTGCAATCTCACCATTGTACGGCTACGTGTCAACCTAGCTTCTGAGGAGCAGGAGATTCCAGTGGATAACGTCGATGTGGGTACCTTTCGACAATCACAGGCTTGATTCTCAACCAAAGGGAAAGAACAAAGTGAACTCTGGGAAAGTTTAAAGGCATCCTGGGAGGCAAAGACAAAGCAGAGCTACCCAACAGCATATGGATAGAGGTCAGAAGAGGCAGACGAGATGATATTGCCTCCAGCTCCGTCAATCACTCCGCAGATTAAAGGTGAGGTGAGGCCCAGGCGTCAGCGACTGTGTTTGACATCATCCTGGCATCAGACGGTGATGAGGACATCGCCCAGATGCTCAGGAGGTGAGATCATTCAGTGCACGTCGGAGACTCGGCAGCGGCGGCGTTATCAGCGCCGACAAAAGGAGGATCGGCTTCGTCCATATTAAACAGCACAACATTCTCAGCCCAGGTTCTTTTTAATTAGCGGGAATTTGATCACGGCTGGGTCCCACGGGCACTTTTGAAGTTAATAAAACAAGCTGTACCTTCACGAGGAGGAGCGGGAAAAAGTTGCCTCTTCAATGCAGCACTTCAGGGAGGGGTTGGAGTAGAGGCTGTGATCCATGTTGGGAACTGGCGGCTCAGAGCGAGCGGAGGGATTATCGGTGTCGGCCGGTCGACGCAGACGGCCTGGTAATGAAAAGGCAGAGGTGTTTTCACGTTATTGCTCTGGCACCCCCAAGTTCCGATCACGTTTTAATAAGTGGAGCTATCAGAGACAAAGGCTCGCTCGTATCATTTCTGTCTGGCTAAAATTGAGGTTTGCAGCGAAAGAAATTTCGGCAGTTGCAGAGAACCGTTAGCTTGACGTCCATCTGAAGGTCCAAATGAGCGACGGGGCCAGGGGATTATCCAACAGATGGACGGAGACATAAAAGGGTGGGACTTGTAGCTGTGGTTAGTATCTGTTCCACCTATGAACCGTCTGCTGGGGGCCTCCTCCTGCCAGCTGAGTCTCAACACACCAACATCTGCTGCCACACACACCCAGAGAGAGGACACCTCGCTTCCCCGCCTGGCCCCGCTCGCAGCCCTCCTCACACAAAAACCTTAATGCGTCCTGTCAAGCCATTATCCGCTGATAGGATCAGCTCGCAGGCCCCCATTAGGCCGCCAGCATCCACCTGTGATAAAGACCACCATTTGTTTTCTTAAAGCCGACTTAATGTCCATTTAACTCAATTTGTCAGGAAATGTACAACAATTTCCTCCCCCCGCCACCCTGAAATCTGGTCGGGGTTCAAAAAGGAGGGGGAGGGGGGGATGAATATTCAGATGAGGGATTCATCTGCCGCTCGTATTGTGTTGACGGGTCGTCACTTGAGTGCTGAGAGGCTGCGTTTCCCTCTAGAAGCTGATGTTTTTGGACAGCAGGGGCCAGGCTGGAGGTTGTTTTGCCTCCATTAGCCTTGGTCCACGGCCCCTGCTCCCTCTCTCCTCGGATGCCTCCGTGACAACACTCGCCACACCGCCGCCAAGGCATAATAACACCTTGGAAAAACAACACCTTCCCTGATGCTCGTAACCACACATGTTGAAGCATCCGCAGTCCCTCCTCCTCGTCCCCGGTGAGGACACCTAACAGCCACTGGAACATCTGTTTCTGTTTTGTCTGCAGATACATCATCAGCGGCGGCGGCGAGCGAACATAACGACTCTTGTGCCGCGCTCTAATCCCCAACACGTTACTCGTAAATGTTGCTATTAAGGCCAAAAGGAGGGGAAAAGCTACCTTGTCAAAGAAAACAAAAATTCACATCCTGTTGGTGTTCCAACGGCGGCGTCCTCCTGGAAGGCAGGCGGGAGCCCCTGGTATCATCAGCGCCATCGACATCTGTCGTGGTTGGAGAGCTCAGTGCACAGGAAATGGGGTGTCACGGCGCTTGCTTGTTGGACATTATCCTGGCATCCTAATGAAGTGTGGGACAGTTCACAAACGGGGGTCTCTGGATGGAAACACGGCCGGGAGGGAACAGCGCTGTCGCTTAGCCTTCGCTTTCCCCCCCCCGAACGGCGCCCGGCGGGACGAAGGTTACCCGTGTGTGCGCGCGTGTCATGCCAGACGTTTTTCTCAGCGCCAAATCGATGCTATTAGCAGCTGGAAACGGGTCTTCACCGCGTGAATGCGGCCTGACACCAGAAGAGGCGAGCTGCGGCGGAATCCGTTTACCTGAGCGCTAACGGTCTCAGCGGGAGATCAAGTGTTCGTGGTTGTGCCGGACCTGAGGCGGCGAAAGCTGCCGTGACCGCAGAGTATTTCGCTTCAGTTCTAGCGTCAAATAGGAAATTGGACTGAACTAAAATGTCCTTTTATTAACCATAAATGTTCTTGCCTCGAATGATTGCTCTTCAGGTAATGAGTCCGTGTTTATTCGTCTGCCGTAGCCGTGATGGGTTAATGTGCCGCGTAAATGTAGGACGACGGCACTGAAGCACTTCATCAATACACGCGACGGCTGCAGGACAGAAGGAGGATTATCATGAGCGCCAGCTGCTAAACCACTGAAACTGCACACAATCAATTAAGAGTTTACAGTCGCTGCAGATGAGTCAAGAGAAAAAACACACAAATGGACTCCCCAGCGGGACGAAACATCGGGAATTTGAACACATCAAAGAGGAGTTTCAGGGAAGAAGTGAGGAGTTGAAGTTTAGGGGAAACAGTGGTGTTTGGGAGCTGTGAGACAGTGAATCCGCTTGAGCAGTTTTAGCTAGCTTAGTAGCTCACGCTAGGTGTGCAAGGGGCCTGACATGTGAAGTCTTTGGAGTCTGATGGTATTTTTCATTCAAACAGCCCCAACTGAGCGTTTCTCACTCGTGATAAGAGTCCAGCAACAAATACATCAAACCTGTGTGAACATTCAAGGAATGTGGGAGGGTCCAAAGTCACTGACCAACAAAAATGGCTTCCTCCTGTCTTTGCCCTCCTACATCAGACTTGGAGGCAACACCTCTGGTGACAGATGATCCCGGATGTTCACCTGCGATCCCCTGCAGAACAGAGGTTTCACATCTGGTTACCTGTGAGACTAAAGACCCCACCGCCCCCCCACCCCATCCGGCAGTTAACCACATTAGCCAACATATTGTGATGGATGCCGCCACCTTCTCCGGGGGTCAACGGTCACCCAGTCCCCACTGCAAAGAGGAAGATAGATGAGTCTGACGGCACCGTAAGGCACCCCTCCAGCTCAGCGTCCCAAAGCAATCTGACACCCGATTGGCTCTCAGAGGAACCCGGGTCTGATAGCACACGATTAACCGCCGCCCACTGCAAGACGACACGACGCCGTTAACTGTAATTACTGGCCTGGTTCAGGTGGAAGCAGAACTAAATCAGCTCCGATGGATATTAACCCGATATTATAGGGCGATTTTCTCACAGCCGGTAAGATGAGTGGGCCAGACAGAACAGTCATCCAACCCGACTGCACTGCTTCCTCCTTTGTATTTTCACTTTCCATTAATACTGACTGCTACTGCGGCTACATAATGGTTAAAGGATGTCTGATGAAAACAGCTAATATGGTTAGCCAGCGCTACCTGAAATCAATGTATTTATATTCAGGCATATCCGCTGTGAGACGGGAAGCTAACGAAGCGACGGGAAGGGTCTCTGCTGCCGGATGGAGCCACACATCACTGCAGGTCCTACAGCACAGAGGAAAAGGTCTGCCTGGAGCCCGGACGGTGCTGATTCAACAGGAAACCTGCTACAAATGGCTTTAGCAGCAGCCAGAGGACATGCTCCTTCCCCCGCTCGCTCTACCTGTCAGTGCTGGATCTCACCTCTAATGTCACGCTAATATGCTAGCACGTGATGGAACAGAGTGGGAAACATGTGGATCTGAAGCAACCTGATGCTAGAACATGAACGTTTATGGCCTCGCACGGCTGTAGCATCACTCATGGAATGTTCTCCGACAGGGAATAACCATCCGGAAGCTGCGGAACATCGGCACCGGTGAGGGAAGAAAGTGCTTAATGTGTCCATAATCAAACCTGACAGTCACCTACAGCAAGGTGTGGCGCCATGCTGGGAACCAGTCAGCCCAGAGCTCTGATCAGCTGGCAGAACCTGCCACGACATGAATATTTATGGGAATAATCCGTGAGCAGAGAAATGGAGCGCAGCACTCCCGACGAGCTCAGTTAAGCCTCACCGTGTCCCGCAGCGGTCCGTTTGAAGTAGGTAAAGGAAGTCGGCTTTATGTTGGTGTTAATTAGGCCGTGTGTGTGGACCACACCCCCAACATGATGCCACCTTTTTATACCTGCACAATATTTACCGCTGCTCTCCAGGACCATCTCCATGGTGATGAGGAGGGGGCCAGTGGTTCTGGATGGATCTGGTGGCAGCCACACCAGATGCATTCTGGGATAAAGTTGTGCCGCTTCACCTCTCATTCACCCGCCGCTACCAGAGAGTCTGGCAGCCATGTTAGCTCTGATCCGATAGCCGCTGATGAATGCGCCTCCTCTCCGTCTGGTTATTTTCCCGTCACTCTTTTTTCCCTCCTCCTGCCCAGGAAGAAGAAATGCTCCGTCCGGGTAAAGATTTGAGGCGTAGCAGCCGAGGCTAACAATTGAGAGCGAGCAAAGATCTTCGGCTGAGGGATGGCGGCGGCGGCGGAGTCCGAAGACAATGGGTGGAGCGGAAAGTCCTGCGCTCAGCAGCTTTCCCACCGCGAGATGTGAAAAGTGAGCGGCTGATTTATCAGGAAGGAAACGGAGCCGCGGAGGACAATTTCCACCTCGGCCACAAACAATAATTCATAATGATGTCGGGGCCCGATATCTGCGGCGTGTCAGTCCTGGAAAATGATGGTAATAAATGTAGCGGTGGCGCAGGTAGCTCTTTTAAAAGCTATTAGAAGTGCTGCTGATGGAAGATAGCGGCTGATGTTTCCGCGCGAAGATAGCGGCGAGGTTTTTGGAGATAACGCCATAGAAAAATGAGCGGGGTTGTTTTTATTGGGAGGGGACGCCAGCTCAAGACTATTACAGATAAACCCGTCGTATCAATTAAAGCGGCTGCCCGCGGTCGCTCCGTAGCGGGTCGCCGCCGTCACGCCGTCCTCATGGGCGCGTGGAGCTCCTCAGCTCGCTGGACATCACCCAGAGATGGAGCCAGAAAAGGCTCGGCGTGCCGTTCCTCAGCGCCGTCACGGTGACCTTTCAACTGGATGCAGTTAGACGGCGCTCACATGGCAACGGTCATGCATCACGCTTTAATGGCGTGTCAGGGAGGCCGCGTTCTGTTGGTGCGCCACTTTTATCGCCACATCGGCACATTACGGCGGAGTTAATGAACCCGGCGTTCCTCCCAACTTCTTTTTCTCCTCTTTAACTTAAATGAGCCCATATTGAAGAGAGAATCTTGTACAAAAATCTAATACTTGTAAGAGCAAATAAGGAGGCGCAGACCAGCGCCGCTGTTTATGTACACTTGCCGCCGAGTATATTGGATCTTAGCGCGCTCAATGTCATCCATTCAGCGCTGAGACGAGCTCATAAAAGCAGCGGTTGATGTGACTTTAAAGTTTCCCCGGGGACGCCGGCGAGGCGCTTAAAAGACTCTTTAAAAGGCACCGTCAGAAATACTCGAGCAGACACGGGAATTAATAAGAATGACTTTACCTTCGCTTTCATCCGCCTGACGTTTATCACCTTCCTCACTTGTTTGCTTCTCCCGTTACCGTGGGAGACGATGGGGAGGAGCTGGGACACCACCAGAGCTGGACAGAACCGCCGCTACGCTAGTTTAGCGAGTCAAAACATACGAACAGACAGAACAAAGCTACACCTGGAATCATCTCTCACAGACTTAATGGCGGTTCAGGGTCATGCTAACTTCTCACCTGTTTGCTTTGTCCACTTTTAATGAAAATAATCCCCGCAAAAAGCAGCTAATGACCAGATACACAGGGCGAGCACTAAAATTCTAATACTCCACTAAAAAGCGCGTTGCTGGCTGCAGCACAACTGGCAGTTTGAAGACGGGATGATGAAAAACGTGGGTTTTTGGAATCTCTCAGCGAGGACTGCATTAGCCAGTGGCTAACGCAGTAGTACTAGCAGCTACTTCAGTAACAACACAAAATGGCATTGAACGTAACCTGGGTGCTGCATAGAGAAGCTGCTACATGAGCTCAAACTAGCATTCTGCTGTTGTAAAAGCTTTCCAGGAGGATATTGTCCTGTGCTATTTAGCTCGGAATCACAGCAAAGCAAGACTGTAGGTAAACACACACACAATCGTCCCTGACCCGGCGTCAAACACCCAAAATCTTCAGCTCCTTCCCAACTCTTACTGACGATTTCGTAGCTGCGCAGTGAACGTGACACCGTGTGCTCGGGTCTCCATCGTTTCCTGCACATACGGGCGTCGCGTTCATGGCCCAGTTTTGATGCTACATGAGGGAACATGGCTGGAAGCGGCGCAGGGGGACGGAGAGGTGTATGGGTAATGCAGCATGAGACTGTCTGTCGTATCACATGTGGAGGATACAGCCGGCAGCGGAGGAGAAGAGGTGGAGAAGAGGAGTGTAGCTCCGAGGAAAAACAGTCCCTGTCGCCTCACTTCTCCCTCGGGGACCACTGTGTGCTTTCCCCGTCTGCCCAGGGTGTGTGTGAGTGTGTGTCTGCTGCCTTGTAAAGCTGAAGGGCCCTGCAGGGTCCACGACTTCTGTTGTACCCAGAGCCATGTGCTAGCCTTGGCAGGGCCGTACCTTCTGTGCCGGCCTCGGGTGGCTCTGGGGGGGAGGGGACTCACGATGAGCTGGTGTGTTTGTGTCCGCGGCTGCTTCGCGGTTTGTCAGAGGTACAGTTGACATGGAAAAGAAGAAGGAATGTTCCAGCGAGGAGGAGTCGGAGGTGATGGAAGTGCAGCGTTAGCATAGCCATGTCCAGCTTCATCTTTAGATTCTCCAAATCCTTAAATCAAGTAAAACGATGGGTGAAACCGATTTTGCTTTCAACCAATCCGAGATGCCGAAGCATCTCCAACGGGAGCAGCGCAGGAACAGACGAGTGTCAGTTTTAATTAAGGAGCGCGAGGGGGCGGGACCACGCTGAGACGACGCCGCGGCGGGCGGGAAGCTCTCGAGCAGCTTCACGCCCAAATGTATCAGTTGGGTCAAACTGGGGGTCATTAAAAACATCACTGAGGAGTTCACGCTTCAACAGCCAGCTGGAGGTGTCACATGACCGAGGCTCGCTGCCGTTTCCGAACGAGGCTTCATTTGTAGATCAGGTGAACACAGCTCACATGTGAGGGCGTTTTTAATGGGTAATTAAAAAGAGCACCTGTTTCACACAGAGACGCTGACGCGTCGTTAAACAAGAGACACTTCAGCCCTCTCCTCATTACCGCCGCGGCGCCCGCCGACTCGCCTCCGACGACGTGAAGACGCCCAGCAGTTTGACACGGGCGGAGAAAGTTTAGCTAATTGAGAGCAGAGACGGATGAGCAGTCTGGTTACTCACAACTAGTTTTGTTGACTGAGATACTGAAGACATTGAGACCTGAGTGAATCTGATGGAGGAGAATGCTAACGCGGAAGCTAGATATGAGCTACCGGAGCCGAGTTTGAGGTCCAAACCTGTCAAAGAGCTAATTTCCTGTGAAAGTGGTCTCCTGGGAGGCTTTAGCAGACTTTAAAGTAGACTAAACTGTTAAACACAGGCTGATGGTTCGGCGAGACTCGACCCCTCAGATGGAGGGAGGTAATGTCCTCGTCGCTGGACGGGATTCCGCTCCTCGGTCCAAGATAACAGGAGCTCGGAGCCAACGTTACATTTTACGACCAGCATGGTAGCATGTATGCGCTTTCCACTGCTGCCAGAAACAAAGAGAGTCGCGGGGGAGGGCGTGGGGGGGAGGCCATAATGGAGAGCGCAGACACAATCCCATTGGCT
The DNA here is from genome assembly GCF_003711565.1 of Takifugu flavidus. Classification (NCBI taxonomy): domain Eukaryota; kingdom Metazoa; phylum Chordata; class Actinopteri; order Tetraodontiformes; family Tetraodontidae; genus Takifugu; species Takifugu flavidus. Next base: position 9,870,618 of record NC_079522.1, read on the forward strand.
CTGCTTTCATCAGTTAGGTGGCACCGTTAGCTAATCCCCAGGCTTAGCCGCGTGTCGCCCAGCACGGCACCCAGCTGAGCGGTGAAGGGGCCACCCTGGCAGAACGAGCCGTCCATGTGGCCGTCCCAGCATCCCTCAGGGGGCTCCTTCCCTGTCCCGCCATGTTGCGTTTACCTTCTGTGCAGGTGGCCCCGCCGGCCCCTCTTAAAGCAGAAACTTTGGCAGATTCTGGCAGAGAGACTTTGAGAAGTGGCGCCGTTGGAGCGCACGCCGCGCGTCTCTACCCAGAGCGCGTTTGGAGGGCCCGATTTTAATCTGGAGGTGCAGACAGAGTGGGGGCGACGGAGCCCTGGCGTCTGAGGGGTTAATGTGGATTCTCTTCCTGTGTGTGTGTGTGTGTGTGTGTGTGTGTGAAATCTGCGCAGAGTGACCTATTTTGTTTGCCTTTGGGAGTGTCCCCGCCCAACCTAAGCCCCGCCCACCTGCTGCAGCTCACCCACCAGTGGATTCTTGGCCACGCCCACCTCTGCGGTCCGAGCTGGCCCCGCCCCCCTGCCCGCCTTCCGAGGCACCTAATTAAGAAAAGCCTGACTCATTTACATGGCGGTGTTTGATCTAAATTACAGTCTAAACCACCAAATGAGGATCATCTGTGAGTGGAAAACACTTTTTTCCCCTCCTCCTGGGTTCTCTCAGGGTTCTGCAGATGTTCCAGCCATGACGGGGATTATTTCTGTCCTCTGGGGACCTGAGACCTGCACCGTCCCACAGTCCCCCACAGTCGTTCCGGATCTGATCTGGCATCTCAGCCGCCTCCTCAACCTCACCAGCGGTACCACGTTCAGGCCGCATATTAATTAGAACGGTCGGCTCGGACTAATTGCTGGATCTTTTTGTAAAAGCGCGTCCATCATTGCTCCCCGAATCCGTTTTCCTCTTTAATCATCTCCGATAACATCGTGTCAAATAGCTCCGAGCTGCTAACAATTAGCTGACGTCGCGCGTTTGTTTCTTGGTAATTACAGCTGTTCGCGAGTTTTAACCACTTTGGAAAACTTTGTCGGCTTATTAACATCGGTCCTAGCTGATCCCGGACTGATATAAACCCTGGTGGGAATGTCACGGAGAAGACGGCGTCTCCCGCTAGCACGCAGAGCGACATCCACAAAAAAACTGCTGGTTGGAGCAGGACACGCTTGTTTACTTAGCTTCTTGCTAGCTTAGCTTCTGTCTTTGGACTTAGCAGAAGCTAACCCATCACCTCCAGGAGTTGGGAGACTTCCAGATGCTACAGATTTCAAGAGTTTGACCCGAGGTTTTTTTTTTCTTTCTTTCTTTTCGATGGACCTGAGCGGCGTTTACGGGATCACCAGCGGAGTTCCTAAAGTCGAGGAGGAGGAAACACATGGAGGGAAAACGTGAAACAGACCGATCTCTGGCCCGGGTCAACGCGAGGGCGGCCAGCGGCGTGCAGCGGCGTCGGGGTGGGACGGTGACCACGGGAGGCGGGGCTGCAGAACTTCAGGCAGTTGCTGCTCGCTGCCGTTTGGAGACACCAGAGCGCCAAAGTCGCCCTGATGTGGAAAGAAAAAAAAAAAGAGAAACTGATTATTGAACGGAGATCAAACATCTGCCCACAAATCTTTGAACCGGCAGCCAAGCGACGGCGAGCGCGGCTATTCTGAGGAGTTTGTTTTCATGCCTTCTGTTGTGGTTTGTGGGCGGGGGAGCCGGGCCTCCTCCCCCAAATCCACTCAGCCTGGATCCAATAAGCGGCATCTGAGTCGGGCCGTGCGGTCGGCGGAGGGAGGCGGGACGCTTCAGTCCACCTAGCGTAGCCCTTCAATCGTCAGGCCGCCGCCCAGGTGCCGTCTCTCCTTCAGCCCGCAGCTTCCTGTCAGGACGCTAATGCACAACAAATGTTCCGCTCTCTTCTCGCCAGGAGTCCAGCTCGTCCAGAAAAGGTGGTGCAGGAAGAAGGACCACAAACCCAAACCTGGAGTGGGAAAGTGTCTCCATGCAGAAACAGGAAGAGGGACGAACGTCTCCTGGTTCCTGGAGTTTTGGCTGAAGGTCTCGTTGTTTCGCACCACTGGAGAAGAAGAAAGAAGCAAGGAAGAAGGAAAAAAAAAGTCCTGCGGTCCAAACCGAGCGGGATCCAGGCAGCAGAACCTGGAGGTTTAGAGGAACATTTCATCCCCACAGAAGAAGAAAAACAGACCGTCTGATTGCTGCTGTCGTGGAACCGCCCAGAAATTGCAGATTTTGTTTGGCACACCTGACGGCTGGTTTGGTGGGACCGGGAGAACTCGCTGACCCAGAGGAACCAGGAATGTCGACCTTTGAGGGAGCTGCTGCGCCGTCAAGCACCAAGAGTCCGAAACTTTAGCGGCATCCTGACGCCAAACGTGTGAAAAGCTCATTATTCGAAGCATCAAAGCTGATTAGCAGATTAGCCAGCGAGCTAAAGAGACGTCAAGAAGTTGAAAATGAGTTTAAAAAGAGTTTGGAGCAGTCAGAGATGATCCTCCTCACCAGAACCTGATCCAGGATCAGGTGGAGCTCGTACTTTCAGACTGACGACAGATTTAATCAGACAAATTGTCATATTTTTGTCTGTTTTTTGCACAACAACAACAAGCAGAGGTCGACCACGAAGGAAAACCGATCCCAGAACGGGTGGAGTGGAAACGGGTCAGCGCTTCAAAAACATTTTACTTCCTGGGGAATGTTTGACCTCCTTCCATCTCAGCCTCTGATGGGCGTCCAAATGTTAAAACGCCAACAAAGCCACCCTGCGCTAACGGCTCCGGCGGGACACGTTGAAAGTCCTCCTCCGTCTCCGTTTGATCTCCTGAGCTGCGTTCGGCGGCGGCGGGGCCGGGACCGCTCCGTGTCGCCGTGGGCACCAGCATTCGGAGCGACAGGGACACGCCATGAAAATCTGCCTGTCAACCTTCCCTTCTCAATTTATTAAGCGGCCCTCGGAGCGGCGAGCCGGGATTTTTGACCCCGATAATGTGGAGCCTGGGGGGGAAATGGCATCGAGAAGCAAGCATCCTGTTGTGCTGCGCTCGAAATGAGATGCTAATTAATTAGCATTGGCATCCTTAGCCATGCGCGTCAGCTCCTATTTGGTGCATCAATCTGCTGCGGGATCAAAACGGCGGCGTGCGAGGTGAGCGCCGCTTCTGTGGTCGGCCGGGGGGGCGGGAGCTTCGGCTTCAGGGTCGCGGCTGGTGCAGGCGGGGCCAGTTTGGTCCCGTTTGACTGACAGAAACGTCAACAAAATAATCAGTGTAGTGGCTCTGATCAATCACTGATGAATAAACGATCGATTGTCATTTCACATTCACTCGCTTTGACCCAGAGGATTAAAAACACGCCGCTGGAGAACAGCATGCTGGGAAATGTAGGAGAAAGAACCCCCAAAGATAAAGGCTAAACCACCACTGGGCTTCATCTAGCTTGTGTTGTCACCTATTTTTACCACATTAATTAATATATTTTTTTTTACAATTGTGATGAAATGACTCCAAAAACATCTGGAGGCTCCGGACAAACAAAGGAGACGCTGAGGGAGAGAGTTGGTCACTCGGGCCAAGCAGGTTCCTCCTCCGGAGGTGCTGGTGGCGGCGGCAGCCATTAGCCTCCCATAATAAGCAGGAGGTCAGGAGATTCCTGAATTATCTCCACGTCTCCCCGCTGCTCTGTCACACTCCTGTGAAGTTGTGTTCGAGAGCAGCCTCGCGTTAATCAGCGCTTTAATTGCTACTCGCCTCCGAGCGCATCGGGAATAGGGCCAATTTCCCGAAGTCCCTCCTTCAGGAGGAAGCGCGCAGGTTCTTGGAATGAGGATTAGCGTCACATTCCGCTTTGACCGTTTTTATTAACACGAACCTGATTAAACTTCAGGACGTGTTCCTCAGCGAAGGAAATGAAGTGCTCGATGTCGTACCGCCAACAATGACCAGGAGGTTCCACTTAGCACTGTTAGCCTAGCATCAATCACGCCCGGAAATACCGATGTCAACGATTCAACTTCAGCATTTTTAGTCACACTGAAGGTTGTGAACGTAACTTATCAAGCAGTGACAGTAAAAGTGCTGTGTTTAATTAATTAACTTAATTAATTTAATCGCAGGACTGCTGCATTATGCTTCTATTTATGCTGTAAAGTCCAGTTAGCCCAGTAAGTCTGTGTCGGACCATCTGATTGGTCCAGCCTCCCAAACTGACATTGCCATGTTAGCGAGTGCTAACCGTGCAGCTCGCTAATAGCAGCATGTCGGCGTGATTAATGGATGCGGCCTCATAATTAAGTTTCCACCTGCAGATCGCTGGAACCAACGACATGTTTGTTTATGAAATTTCCCTCAGCGCCCCCGATAGCGACTCGCAAGAGAATATCTTAGTCCGCTAATACCCATGTTAGCGTGCGACAAGCTAAAGCAGCGGTTGACTTCTGAGCTCAAACATCACATCTTGTTTTTGCTGAATGTAGCTCCTTGTAATGCTAACAAATCACTGCAGCGCGCGGCTCTGTTGCATTATTTAGTGGGTTTTAGCTAACCTTCAGCTCACAGTTCAGCTAACTCACCTGAGCCATTAGCTGCTCTCAACCTGCTGTAGGGAACTTTGTGCAGAAGATTTTTCTGATTTACAGATGTCAAACATCTGTAAAACAGAAAAATAACAGGTTTTATCGCCAAAATTGTTAATTTCTTAGTTTTTATCATAAAAAAATACTTTCAAAAGTGTCAAAAGCCTGTATGTAAGTAAAATCCAGGGACCATTAGCCATAAGCTTCTAACTTGTGTTAACTTTTAAAATATTTGTTAGCACAAATGATGCAAGCAGCGCCACCTGCAGGAGGAGTGATATGAGAATCAGGACAGTCTTTCCTAAAAAGCTGCTTTCATCAGTTGGAAAAATCAATAAGCTGACGCGTCGGACGCGGGAACGTTAAGGGCTAAAGGTCAACCCGGGCCTGCTCTGACGGCGCCGACCTCTCGGACTCCACCTCAGACCCGGTCCTCTTCCCCGTCCTCCAGTCACGAAAGCAGATGACTCATTAGCGCGACGAGGGCGACCTTTTCATCAGGGCAGTGACACACGAGGACGGCCGCGGCGGCTAAATGGCGCGCCCCTGAGTGACTGTCAATCAAGCGGCCGCCACCGTGACACGGCGCCGTCATCGCACAGCAGACGTTATGCAAGGACGCCGGGGTGGATCAACCTTCCACGGCTGGTGAAGCCGCGGCGCCGCTTAAACGCTCCCAGATTTGTCAAAAAGAAAAGTTCTTTGAAGAATTTTCAAGGCCCGATGGCGATGGGGCGGGGTTGTTGTGGGGGGGGGGGCACCTGTGAGGTCGGCGGTTACGGGCGGAGCCAAATGTGGATCTGGATTTCCTGCTTCATCCAGGTCTGGCATTGATTTAGCGGCGCCTCTGGGCTCATCAGACGTGAGCGAAGGTGCGAGATTAGAAATTGTGTTTTAGGCCGTTTTTTTTCCCCTCCCCGTTCCGAAGAGGAGCGCCTGTAGGCACTCGAGGTGAGTCTGTGCAGGAAATCAGTTTAGAAATTACTGTTGACGGCAACAAGTGCGGCGCACGCGAATGAGAAACAGGCGCCGGTGTGCATTTCAGCAGCCAATCACTTGAGCGCAGCTCTCCAGGAGCACCGGCCACAAGTGGGCCAATCACTGGCCTCCGTGTGTCCTGTTAGCAGAGAGGGATGAAGAACACGGAACATTCCACTAATACGTGAAGGGGTGGGGGGGGGGGCAGACTGTGCCATGGTGATCTGGGGACATTAAAGCATCGAATTAGCCAAATGCTAGCTTTTTACCACATACCTGCAGAAATGATAACAAGGCTAGTTTGGAGAACGGGTAGCAACTCCCTCTGTCACGGCTCCGAACCAGAACCGGAGGATCCGAAGCCAGCCAGAGCTAGCATGAGCTGAGGCCCAAAAACCTGACTGAGACAGACACAAACTGAGAGGCAGCTCAGCCAAACCATGCTAACAGTGTGCGTTAGCTAGAGGGACGCTCATCCAGCCGTGTTTAAAACATTTTTACAATCTGTTTTTCCAGAGAGTTGAACCCAAAACTTCCCTGGAAGAAGTTTGCGTTGGCCGCCTCCGAAGCTCTTTCATTAACGACTTTTTTCACATGTCGCTTAAGAAAACCAGACACCCTTCAAGTCTGATAGGCCGCGTTTAATTGGTTGAAATACCAGAGCCAGAAATAGAGGCAGTCGGCAGCGGAGCTTACGTAATTGTAATTTAGTTTGTTCTGGGTCAGCGGGCCTCGGCTCACCGACGGTGCCGCGCTAAAAACGTGGCGATTCGTCTTAAAGCCAGTGTGAACGGCAGAGATCAGCAGGCGGGATCCAGCCCGGAGCCGCCGCTCGGCTCGCTATCGGGGGGCTCAGCTGACACAACTCTCCAGTAATTTGTTTCGTCGAAGATGATGTAAAGCGTTGCTCCAACCAATTTCATGCCCCAAAACAAAGAGCGACTTTTTTTTGCCTCGGAGTTCAATCGTTAATGGCTCAAATCTTCGCCAATGCTGCCGCTACCGAGCTTCATTGCTAATTAGCGTCGATATCTGCAAATATCAAACCTTCGCAACACTGAGGTGGATCCGAGAGGCTCGTCCGAGTACGTTTGGCCACGCCGACTCCTGATTGATCGGCTGGTTTTTGGAGGGTTGTCAGAGGAAATGTCATCGCCACGACGCTGGACTCAGTTTTAATTAGCAAATGCTAACGGCTTTGAGACACACTGTGGTGATGATGTCACGTACAGACAGATCCCAGAGCTGCTCCGCAGACGGTGAATAACGAGCCGACAGCGGGACGTGAGGACGCCTTCGTGTTCACAGCAGGAGCTTCTGCCCCGATGAAGAGAAGGGAGGCCTGTTAGCTCGCTCGCTAATTCAGGAGTAACAAATGTATAATGACCACTAATCCAGGATCAGGATTCTAAATGTAAAATCACGTTCTTTTATAGTCAGTCTGTCATTTAAGGGGTCAAAACAGATTTTTTTATATTTTTTTGGCCAGGAAACCACCGTCTTTTCCCCCTTGCTGCCAAATGTGATTAGATATAGCTAATAAGCTTTCGTCAATGTTGACGGGTTTACAGCAGTAACACACCAAAGGACTTTCCCGTGTTTCGTCCCAAATAATTTATTCTTCAAATGTTGCTAAGTGATTTAATTTGCTGTAGCTAACGACGAAGAGGCTCAAAAACATCAGGGTTAAGCTATCAGCTTCATCACAGTGGCTCTAAAATCCAATTAGATCCAACAAGTTCAAGTTTGGGTGCTCAAGCTACAGCAAAACAGCCCCCACTGTCTTGGCTGGAAATCCTCATTTGTTGAACTGTTGCTGTTTAGGTCCAGTTAATGTTAACTTTATTATGCTACAGTTCAGAAATTAGCCATTACAAACTTTTATTTGCGAGCTAGAATTGATTAGCTTTAGCTTTGAAGCATTGATTTATTTCTGTGATGCTAGTGATTAAATCTGTTTGGAAAATCATACACATTAATGTAAAGACACATTTTCACATCCTGGTTCATAACCTCAACGGACGCCACCAAATTTTTCGGTCTAAAATCCAATTTGGCTGATTTAGGACCTGAGATGTTAAGTTAGGGTTGCTTGGCAACCGTGTTAATGGGAAAGTTTGGGCAAACTGGAATCATGAGATTCACGAGGGAAAATATAATAATAATATTTTTATGATTGTCAAAACTACAAACAACCAAAACAAAAAGAACCAAAACAAAAAGGAAATTACAATGACACAAACAATAATGTATTATTATTATTATTATTATTATTATTATTATTCCTCAATGATCTTGCGATGATCATTTACTGATCCATCAGAAAATTATTGATCATTATTCTTTAATAATGTAATGTTGTCTAATTGACAAATGTTTACAAGGGAGGAGCTGTAAATATTCTCAGGAAACAGGAAGTGGCGTCCCATCACAGCAGCTGTAACCTGTAATTAAAACAGGACTCCCCGCCCCCACACACACAGCCCCGCCCCCTGGGATTCATTATTCCCACCTAAATCTTCATTTTTAATGATTTAATTGGAGATGTTAAAGTTCTCCTGCTGGTTATTTGTTAAATTGCACAGAGCTCCGCCCCCAAAGACAAAAACAGACGGAAGAAGACGCTATGCTACGCTAGCAGTGGAGAAGCCTTTTTAGTCCAGGTTGAATCAAACAACACTGATGTTTCGGAACATAAACACGCTCAAATCAAAGAAATATCCGATATTGATCATGTTCGGGGTAAGATGACCAGTGTGACTAACATGACAGCATTACCCATGAGCACCAGGGGCTCAAACTCTCTGTTCAACACCTCCGAACAGACTTTAGACTTTTGGGTACAAACGTTCCGCCACAAAATTCTCGGATCAACTGAACATCCGGCCACGTTTGGTGAGAAGGGTTAGTCCGCGCGAGTACATATACTAGACAACAAAAGTTGTGCTCCTGTTAATTCAGGGTAAGCTAACATCAAGCACGGCTAACTAGCATGAGAAGGTGTTAGCTAATGGTGTAACTTGTACAAAAAAATACCAACGATGACGATCGGTCGCTCTTTTCATCAGAAGTGCTGACAAACGACAGAAGACTTGCTCCTGAGGAGGAAGCACAAAAAACTGGGCTCGTTAGCATTTTTAATTCTACCCGTTCATCATTTATGACCGCTGAACTCGCGCGACAGCAGCAGGGGTGGCGACGCCCCCTCATGGCCGCTCAAAGGAACGCAGAAGTCTCCAGCGTTGAGCTGATGCCGATATTCTGGCCGCCGTTGACGAGGTCCGTTGTTAGCGACGGCTTCGCCTCCTTGATGCGCGAGATAAACAGCTGGACGTGCGAGGCGGCGCGAGTCCGAGTCCGAGGAGAACAGAGGGATTGTGGGAGCTGTATGACAACGGCGCAGTTCAGGGGCCTTTTTCCAGGAGTGGTAATCAGGCAGAGAGGGGGGATGAAAAAGGCTGATTTTCAGGGAATTAGCATGATAAGCGGGAACACAAAATCAATCCCGGTCCTCAGCCGCGGCCTCGCCTGATTACTTTGAACTGTCAAAAATGGCAGAATCAAATGGAAAGTGCTCGAGGTTAGGGGAGTGATTTGTTCAAGAAGAGATCGCTGGAGCAATTGACACAGCTCTTGAGACAATAATTGGGTTATCAAAGAGAAAACAGTTCAAGTAGCGCGCCGGCGAAACGCATTAGCATTGGATTTTCATACGGAGGGACACACCTCTGCTCCCCCCCGCGCTCCACTTGTGGGGCCGGTTGACGCGGGGATTGCATCATTATCATCCAAAAGTTTGTTGCTACATGACTAGTGTGTGTGTGTGTGTGTGTGTGTGTGTGTGTTCCTGTGATTTCACTTCCTGGGAATATGAAGTTCCGAGGGGGTGGGTGGGGTTCAGAAAATGGAGTTAGCTTCAACGCTAACCGTGTTTATGTCAACTCCTGCTGCTTACTTGGCGTCCTGAATTCTCCGGTCTCTCCGATCCACCGGAACCTTCCTGCCCAGGAATGTTCTCCGCCGGTAACCGGTGAGCTTTTATTCCTCGGCAGCGGTTTGGGAAGTAACGACGTGTAGAATAACCCGTCTGATCTGTTACAACAAAACAGAGAAGGAACGGTGGAAGCATTTCCAAAAACGTTTACCGTTAGCTTAGCGCCGGTCACCTGGTTTGGTTTGAAGTATCACATGAAACAAAGTAAAACTTGCAACAGCAGGTCGTTTCTTGACATTTGCTAATAAGAGCACCGATCGAACGCCGGATTCTCGGCTCTGGTTTCTTGTTTTTAGGGTTTTCCGTGCTAATTTACACTTCCCGCATTTGCAGGATGACGCGGCTGGATCGCAGAGCCCCAAAAGTGCTAACGGCAGAGAAATGAAAGGTTAGCAACAAGCTATGATGGATGTCAGGCTAACACAAAATATGAGAGTAATGAAGGAGCCGGAGAGCAGCTCATAATTAGAGGTGTCGCCACGCTGCCGCTGCTTCCCGCCATTAATTGCGCAGGTTAAGGTTTCCGCCCGCCTCCCAAAAGTTGGCCTGAGCGGCGCGCTCGTTCATTATGATCAGTTCTTTATTTTTCAAGTTTCTTCTCCTCGTCCGTTTTGTGTTTACTTGAAGAGAAGCGTGAGGGAGTTGGCTTTGATCCCCCTCCATCGCCACCAAGCCTCCTCTTCAAAATGAAAAACAGTCCCACCCGTGCACGGCGAGGAGAGAAGAAAGCGCCACGAGTGGCTGACGGTCGGTGCGTGCTGGTTGTTCTAGCCCCCCCTTCCTCTCTTTTGGAAGCAGGGAGACATAATCACACAAATAAGACATCAAAGATGAGTTGAGAGTTAAAATATGCAGCCGAAATTATTCCGATTGCTTTGGGATGGCGGCTGGAAAAATATTCCCTCAAAGTGTCCGACCGGATGAGATCAAAACGGCGAGATACCGTGAGACGTGCACATAAATGACATATCTGTGCTTCCACTCCTCTTCCTTTTGGTTCGGGGGCCTTGGCAGCGCCCGCACTTCCTGTCGTGCTGCCGTGACTGGAGGGGAATCCCTGTTTTTCCTGTTTTTTCCCGGCCGTTGGCACGCGGCTCGTCAGCATGTCGCCGCTCTCGTGGCCCGTAAGTTGGCACGGAGACGGCGTACAGACACAAGACCGGAGCCAAGCGCCGCACCTGCGTCACCTGACCCGCGAGATAAACACCTTTGAAACCTGCGTGCGGCGCAGCGGGAGTCCGTGCTGATGCCGTCGCCGTGGAGACGCATCAAAGGCGGAAAGTCCAGCGTGAAATGAGTCAGATCCCCTAATGAGGCCCGAATATTCAAACATCACGACGTAAATAGGAACATGAGGGCCGCAAAGCCACAGATCAAAGTCGTAATTGATGAGCGTTTTTATCATTGTGATTGTTTTTAATTAAGGGAGGCTAAAGTTCACACCTACGCGCAACATTCATGAGGTTTCGGCCTGCTAGCGTTAACGTCTCTCACTAACGAGGCAGCTAACGCAGCGATGAGGTCATCCACCGCCAGTACCTGCGGAAATATGGAAATGTGGGAAGCGATCACGTAGCTCGCTGGTTAGCTGGTCTTGTTAGCTTTGACTGCGCGTCATTCTTTCGGAGCGTCTGACCTCTGACCTCCCGTTGGTCTGCGAGAGCGTCTTGGGAAATGTTTCCTGTTGTTGCAGCCAGACTTGACATCAAGCCGTGATGAGTTCAGGCACCTTTCTGAGCGCAGGAATGCAGATCGACAGCGTCCTCTTGCTAAAAAGGCCTCGTCTGGCAGGCCGACCGGCACTGAAGGTGACAGAATTCCCACTTTCATCCGTGTTTATTCGGGATGTAAAGTTGCAGGAGCGTCGACGGCCAGATGTTCAAAGGGAGACACTGATTCCCGGGACACCGAACGCCACATTCCCTTCCTGGAATTCTTCTAAAGCACAAAGTTGAGGAAGAATCCGCGATCCTCCTCTGGGCTCGCGTCTCGCTCGCCTCTCATTTCGGCACCGACGACGGCCGTGAACCGCCACGTCCTCGGCGGCGGGAAACGAGCGCCGAAGCTGCGAGTTCGGCGACGTCCGGGGACACAAAGTTTCTTTTTGTCTGAAAGCTTTGGAACGTGCCACAGAAGCTGCGATCCAACGCGCGGCCCGTCGCTCCTAATTAGCGCTTTGAAAGATAAAAGCAGTTTATTAAATCAATCAGGATGACGGTTGTTTGTGAATCCCGGCAGATAAGGACATTTGCATATTAACTTTGCCGCTCTAACCTACATTTGAGGAGCCTTCCGAGATCCTGGCCGGCTTCAATGTAAATAGCCCCGCCCCCACCCGATACTGTACGCGGTTTCAAGTTCCATCGCCGCGTCCTCTGGTGGATTTTCAACTCATTAAAAAATAAAGAGACGGATAAATAAGCAAACGTGTGATGCGGCAGACAAACAAACGCGGGAAGGAGCGCGAACGTTCCAGCACCGCGGCCAGAATCCGCTGTGAGGACGCGGCGAAAACGCGCTTCCCCGGTCCGCCGTCGGACGCTTCCACAACTTGCCTCTCGATTAACATGAAAGCAACAAATAGGCTGTTAACGAGCGCTCGCCGCTCCCCGCGGTTACTCTGGCGAACAGCTGCTTCCACGCGCTCAGCCAAAACCCAAACTTCCGCTTTGGAAAAGAGGAGCCTCAGCCGTTTCTGAGGGTATTCCCAAAATGTTCCCGAAAAAAACAGCGAAGTAAACCCCAAAAGTGGAAGAATGAAACTGGAAAACAAGGGACAGACAGAGCGAAGCACTATGGGAGGGGGTCGGGAATTCCTGGGGGTGTGATCGGAACGTTGGAAAAGCAGCGCTAACGCCCATCTGGACGTCTCTCTAGACGCGGCACACAGCGGTCTGGGTGGACATGTCTCTACTTGGGGAGGGTTAGCATAGCACACAGGGTTAGCATAGCACACAGGGTTAGCATAGCATTGATGCGGGACGGTACCCGGCAGCTCGGCAGCCGAGCGTTTTTCCGTCACTGTTTCCAGAGCGAGTTTTTCTTTCCTGATTCCTTGAATCAGTGGGAGAAATACCGACGTTTGCTGATGACTAGATCGATGTCCACGTCCACGTCTCCCGTCTGACGTCTCCGCCCACCAAACCTGTGTCCTCAGCAAATCAGGGAAATCAGAGGCTGCAGGTATCGAGCGGCTCTCGCAGGGACGCCGCGGACCAACGAAACGCCGCATCGATAGCAGTCGTTGCTAAGGGCGCAATCCCGTCGTTGAGGGGTGGGGCCAAACAGGACAAAGGACCCCGTCCTGCTCGTTAACTTCCTGAAAGGGACATTCCCGGTGCTGCTGCCTCGCTCCATAGAAAAGGCCTTCCGGACACCGCAGCGGAAAAACACGGGAAAAAAAGGTGCAGATCCAAGCGCCGCTAGCGCCGCTTTATCTCAGCGCAGAATAGGTGACGGCGTTTTCCGGGAGGGAAAAAAAGAAAACGGAAGCTCCTTTAATGACTCAGGAGCCTTTAATTGCAAAGGCTTGGATATTAGTTCAAACCGAGTCCCTTCATGCTCGGGAAGCGGGCGCCACGGCGCCTGCGCCCTCGTCCGACACTTGTTTTATCTGCGCGCAGATTGAAGCCACTTCACAGTAAAGAGAGGCCAATTAGGGTGCAAAGGGATTAAAAACACGGCGGGGAAAAAAAAAAGCTTCTCTGCGCTTTAGTGGCGGCGGAAAAGGATGAAAAACCAAGAAGAAAGCTGGATAAACGGAGGTGTGAGCTGACTTCCCGGAAAGGGAGGAAGGATCCACCTGACTCCTCTGAGGACGACATCAACCACGTGGTGATACAGTTTGACTGAGGCTACGCTAGCGCAGAATTAGCAGGGTGATTAGCTTGTTTTTGAGAGGAGGTCATGTGACGTGTGTTGACGTAGAAATCTGTCCGTTTTAGGAGTTTACGCATCCCCGTGTGAAGGCCTGGATCGGATGAAATGATCCCTGGCAGGGTTACCTCGGACGCCCCGTCCCTGAGAGACGTGATCAACCAGCCTGGACCCCCCCCCGTCTGAGGAGTGTCTTTAACATAAGTGGAGATGAGTGCAGCCGGATGGTGCGAGGCAAAGGGGGTTTCCCGGGAATGGCAGAGAGCGGCAGGAAATCGATGCGTTGTTTGTTTATTGGTCTGACCTCCGAACCCCTCTCCCTCCTCTCGCCCCCCCCCCCCCCCCACTTCCCTTTCTTCTATTTTCTCCCCTCTTGTCCCATTTTCTCCGGAGTTCATTCTCATTCCAACAACAAACAAACAGCCGCCGAAACATCGGGATGAATAAATGTCCATTTCATTATGTCCTTTCTTCCTTTCATCATCCAACCTTCCGTTTTTTTTTCTCATCTCTTAATTCCCCAAACGTCATCGTCTGGAATATTTGTTGCCGTTACAACAAGTCCGGAAAATGTGTTAAATTTTGTTGTTGGGAACGTTTGATTGAAAAGTTGAGGGAAAAATGAGACGATCACAAATTTCCGCATCGGTTAAACCGGATCACGCGATATTAAAATGATTCCTCTGGACACAAATTAACTTCCCGGTGTCTATTCCGGGAACGCCGAGATCCTGACCAGACAGAAAAAACTACACGGACAATTTAATGACTTCCAAAACTACAAATGAAGAAAAACCTTCTGTTTTTCCACGGCTCCATGACAGCAGATCCTGAGCCAACAAAAGCGATAGCTCAGCATTCGGTTGCACAAACGGCGATAAAACACGTTTTCCTGAAGAAGAATCCGCCTTTGATCTCAAATCGGGAGTCTGGTTCACCTCTTGGAGGTCGACTGGTGCTGCGGCTTCATCGCCGCCCAGAATTCAAAGAAGCAAAAGATGAAACAAGAAGCGCGCCGGAGACCTTCCCTCCTCTTCCCTTCACGCCTGTAAACTTCCAAGAGCCGGACACACAGAGCGGGAAAGGTCACTGGAATCTCAGTGATGCTAATGGGCCCTAATTTGAAATCCGAATTTTATTCCAATTTTGAAATCTGACGACGCGACGCGGCGCTCCTGTTTCTGACTTTAATGACGAGTCCGTCCGAATGCAGCGAGGAAGGAGGAGGGATCCCTGAGGTGCTCCGACGCTCTCCTCTTATTAATGAGCGCCGCCGTCCTGGAAGCATCTGATGAGCCGCTACCGGGGAGAAGATCTTCCGGACCGATCCCGTCATGGCGGGAACGCTCTTGTTTTGCGAGGCCACTTTCTGGTGTCCGCTTGTCGATTGTCATTTTCATTAGCGTGAATTGAATTCCGGCCGTTGGAACGGAGGGAGCGGCGTCTTTCAACCCGCCCCGGCCGCTGGTAACCACGGACATCAGTCCCGTTTACATCTGCACGCCGTCGCAGGTCGACCCGCCGTCCATAACGATCGCGCTCCGGCGAATAAATCCCGGTGACGAGACATCAACGAGGGCTAAATCTGCGTTATGGCGCCATAAACAATACATTTCTGTGCATCTACTGCATAATAGAGTTGGTCTGCTCATAACTCTGGCAGTCATGTGACCCGTCCGGGGCGTTCAGGGGCTTCCACCCCCCTCTGGTGGTTTTAATGTCACTCCGGCGGTAATATGTCTGGTCTCCCGGCGTTGGGGACATTTGGGGGACGTGGGGCCCGATGGAGGGCAGCATCTGCAGCCTGGCCTCCCCCCTCCGGTGCTACCTGGGACCACGAGCTGCGGGGGAGGCGGCCGCCGTCACCCTGATCTAATTTGTCCTCGGGCCCGAGACTACAAATGAGTACGGACAGCTTTTCCACCGCCGGCGGCCACGTGTGCGTTTTTGTGGGGGGGTGAAAGTCGCGACTCGGTTGCAGAGACGGCGCCGAAACACGCGAACGCGCTTCATTTAAGCCGCCGACACTTCAACCGTTTTCATAAAAGCGGCCAAATATCAGAAAGATGCGTTTACGGTCGTTGAGCGAAGGGCTGTTTACAGATTTACTGTTACACCTCATAAGCGAGGAACTCCGGAAGCGAGCGCTAACATTAGCGCGCGATGAAAGCTTCCATAAGCGGGCTCATTTCCTGTCCGTAAACGAGCCCCGCAACCTTGTTTTCTTAAAACGGCAATGAAAATCTGCTCTAACCTGTTTGAGAAGCGTTTCACTCACGGGCAGCTGTGGTGTGCACTCGCTGATAAACGCGGTGTCAAATATACGTATGCTCGGAGGCAAAGAAAATAGAATCAGAAATACTTTAGTGATCCCAGAGGGGAAATTGGAAGGTTAGAGTTGCTCCCGCTGCAATAAAAGCGTTACGCGGGGGAAAAAAGACCTCAGAGTGAAATAAAATAGGCTTTTTAGAGGAGGGAAGATAAGACGTGCAGCTAATTACGCCTGAAAAGAACCAAGAGAAAACATATAAGCACACACTTGCAACGACAAGAGAAAATATTAGTTCAGGAACTTTTTATGATTTTACTGCTCTCTTTATTTACCCACGATTCATTGTTCCTTCTGAATGTTTGATTCTGCATTTGAGCAAAAGTTTTCAAACTCGCATTTAAACATCCCGACCCGACCGAGTCGGCAACGATTCCATTGGTATTAGCTTGTTAGCTGGCCTCAATTTCGTCTTGTGCCAGCACAGCATTAGCGACCTTAAAAACAGTCTTTTATTGGGGACAAAAAAGGCTTTTGCAGCAAATGCGCTAAAGTCAAGGTGTTGACAAAGCGAGTCACTTCTAAATTCTTTAATATTATTATATAAAAAGCCCCTGAACTGTCCTGTGTCATTAAAAAAGAACCGCTTGTTAACCGCTAACTTCTGGACCCTAACAAGCGCTAACGGGAGGTGAAGTAAGGCTGAACTTCCCCGTTTTTATTCTGCACCCGGGTCAATTCTGGACAATATGTTCGCCATCTGCCGGCATCTGCGCCATCTCCTGCTAATACCCCCCCCCCCCACCTTTGCTGCACACCGCAACAACCCTCCCCCACACACCGGACCACCACCACCACCGCAGCCCGGAGCGAGCAGAGCCGGGGGTGAAACGCTAAGCAGGTCACATGTTGTCTTTCAGCCATATTTGGGTCAGGCCATTGGCACTGATGATGAGAGGCTTAATGCATGGAGGCAATGGGTAATAATCCTACCCCAACACACACACACACACACACACACTCTGCACTCATATGACTCCCCGAGCTGCTATTTTGCCTCTGAGGGCACAAAATCCCCCATTTGTCTCCAATATGACCCAAACTTGAGTTTCAGTGAAATTCTCGAGAGGCTGTCAAACACTTGAAACCTTAAACACGCAGGAGCTGCACCAGCCCTAAGCTAACAACGCTTTAGCCTAGCATACGCTGCATGGAACATATGTCGGCAGCATATGTTTACCGCCAGAGGAAAGAGGTCTCGCACGCGTCCCAGGTAGAGCGGCGCTGGAACGCAGCGGCACAGACAGAAATCGGAGCGTGAAAACGGCTCCGTGTTCATCGAGCTCGCCTGTTAAGAAGGCTGAACTTTCCCGGGGCCACGGGCGTCCAATATTTTGGGAAATGTATGCAAAACGTTCCTCCCCCATTAAGATTAGGACGTGGTGCATCGCTGGCATTGGAATTCATGAATTTACTGTCAGAGGAAAAGTTTCAAATATGCAAAAATAAACTTGCTTTTATCAGGAATTCATTAGGCAAACGCCGCGACGCTTTTGGGAGCGCGTGGAAGTTCCGCGGGCAGAGGCCGGGCGGAGGAAATGTGATCAAATTTCAAATGCTGTCACAGTCAGGGACATTTGGACATTTGCATCAGAGCTGCAGGAAAACTGCGACAGGAACTGGAACCAGCTCCCCCCACGTCTGCTGCTGGAAGCTAATGAAGATGGAAGTCACGTGACCAGGCGAAGGAGCGCGCGGCCTGGACCGGCCCCTGGAACGGGGCCCGCCAACGGGTCAGAGGGGGCGTGGCTTCAGCAGCAGTGAGCGAGTAACAAGAACGACGCCGACGTCAGCAATCAGGCGAAATTATTTGGTTAAATCAGAGTTTGGAGGAGGGTGGGGGTCAGATGGAGGTCAGGTTGGGGTTTCAAAAAAAATCTTCATCATCCACCGTGTCCCGGGGTCGTCCACCGTGTCCCCCACTGTGTCCCGGGGTCGTCCACCGTGTCCCGGGGTCGTCCACCGTGTCCCGAGGTCGTCCACCGTGTCCCGGGGTCGTCCACCGTGTCCGGGGTCGTCCACTGTGTCCCGGGGTCGTCCACCGTGTCCCGGGGTCGTCCACTGTGTCCCGGGGTCGTCCACCAGGCCTGGTTGAAGGGTTCTGCTGGTGAAACCACCTGACACCCGGTCCAGTTCATCTTCTCCGAAGGATCGATGCGTTCCAGGTCATGGAGGAGAACCAAGGCCTCTGAGTCGACAGGAGCGGAGTGAACTTCTCTCACGTCGCTTTAAAAAGAAACTTTGGTCTTTCCTCCACATTTGATGTTTCTAACCGAGGGAGCGCAGAGTGTTCCTGGGATCATTCCCTCTAATCCCGTGAAAATGAGCCATGTATTCCCTTTTATGTGTGCAGGTATGTGGAATTTCCAGACTGGTGCTCATGAATAAGTGGTGCTCCTCGCTGGCTGCTCACTCTCCACTTACACGTCTGCACGCTAATAACGTTGAAAAGAGGGAACGCCGAATGCGAGACTGTGCATATCATCAGCCTTCACCTCTTCCCTGCCCCCCCCCACATCCTCACCGCGCCACATTCCGTTGTGCAGGTTTGTTTTGGGGATAAAGTCATCGCTTTGATCGTTGCTAATTAGATGGCTCCAGCTTTACTTCCCTACCTATCAGGGTCGGGCAGGTTATCGGCGTCCTAATCTGCGAACGTTAGCTCGACGAGGGCGCCGCAGTCCTTCAGGAGCCCCCACAAAGCCGTCTAAGGTGAGGAGGAGGCCTGATGAAAGGCCCGGATCAATGTGCTGCTCCGCTTCGCCTGCGGAGGATCAAGAGTTTGAAACGCGAAGCAGGATTTTTGCATAAAGGTCCAAACAATAGTTCACAAGACATTTTTCTCGCTCTTATTTATATTTCACGCTCTTTTTCCTGTTTCAACTTCCCCCCGGAAGAGCAGGAGAGGAGGAGGAGAGGAGGAATCCCCTTCAGCATCTACAGGAGGTCAAACTCACTGAATTTACTGTCCAGGCTGAATATGTTGCTCATTTGTCTGGAATCACGTATGGTAAACAAACCAGCCGAGGTAAACAATCATACGGATGCGTTTTCACAGCATAGAAGGATGAATTTAATCCCGTCATATTTGTTTCATACACCGTTTGTGTCCCGCAAACTCCTGATGGAGCGTTTCTGGATTGTTTGGACGGTTAAGCGTAAACAAATGACGGCCATTTTAAAAAATGCGGAATCCCATAAGTCTATTTATGGCGACGTTACCGGAGCTGTTTAAATAAAGCTTGATTATTTGAAACACACACTAAAGCTCAGCAACTGCACCACCGTCCTCATCCAAACACCCAAAACTTCTTTATAGGACGAGAGTCACGGGACAACCCCCCGCCCCCAGCCAGTAGGGGGCGATATACTCAACAATTAAACTCTGAAAGGTGAAAAGAGAAGAAATTCCTAATTTACCACTTAGAGCTTCTTCTGATGATGGTCTAGTCAACATAACTAAACTGTTTACCTCTGGCCGAGCAGAATTTGTGAGATAAGGGGGACAGACGTCCACGTTTCTACAGTGAGGACACAACACGGCCACTCCCACGTCCAAGAAACGAAAACGTCACCAAGCAAATCCTCATCCAGGATCCTTCTGTCCATAATCCAGGTTGTCTTTAATCTGAAGCTAAACGACTTCAACTGTGATCACGTGACTCCAGTTTCAAGTGGCGGTCTGTGTGTGGGGGTGTGGGAGGGGGTGGGGGGGTATATTTTTGTGCTGAGAACTACTGTGCCTTTGTTGTGCTCTGAAAAGCTTAGCTAGCCGCTGTGAAGAGATGCACTTCAGAAGCGCTACAAAGGCAGCAAACGGGTGGAGGAAGAAAGGCGGAGTGAATGGCACCGCTGATAAAGTTGAGCAAATTAAGTCATTGACCTGCGGTGGAGATTAATAGCAAACAAGGTGCCCCAGCCTCACAAGTAATGAATATTCTTCAAACGGCGTGCGGCGGGGGGGAGGGCGGCAGATAGGGACGGCGTGATGCGGATGACATTGAAAGTTGCAGAGAACAGAAAAATTCCGTCATTTTTCATTTGTATGCAAATCGGCCCGTTACACAAATTAACCCCTGAACCGTGGTGTCAGTCCTCATCTGGAGCGGAGGCCGGACCCCCGCCGGGCGCCCCTCGCAGCGGCCGGACCCGTGCACACTCTCTCAGGTCAGTCGAGCCTTTACACCCTGTTCAAAGCAGATTCGGAGCTCCGCCCACCCTTGTTCAATGCTCTGATTGGATGGTGAGATGACCTCATGGGCGGGGGCACGCAGCGTTTGTCTAGCCAGTCCCCCACAGGTCACATGACCTCGGCTCCTCACGATCTTTAGGCAGGCGTGTTGGGCCGTTCTTTGCCGGTGACGCTTTAGGCATCGTCATCCCTGTCGGAGTCGCTGTTCTCTCACTTCCTCAAACACACTCATCATTCCCGTTATCCCTCCATCATCCCTGTTGCACATCCCGGCAACAGCGGGCGCAGGTGTCCTGCAGATGCTCGGGAGCGTCCCCTCGTCTCCGCGCAATTTGTTAGCCGCTAATCAGCTGCCACCTCGGCATTAGCACGGTGACATGTACAGATGGTCGGAATGTAAAGCGGACAGCAGGTACGGTGCTCAGAACGCACCAATCAAGGACGTCCCCTCCTCAAATAATCAACCTTCCAGAAAATGGGGACGTAAACCCAGTCAGGGAGGGGGCGTGTCCTCACTGTCACATGGTCTGTCCCACCCCTCCAGCAGAGGAACCAAACACTGGTGCAGTTATTTCAGTGTTTTTGCTATCTTCAAAACCCTTGGCAACACCTTGCAGGTGAACAAAAACAACCCGAAAAACTGTTGTTTTTTTAAAAACAGTAACTCAGCAAAGATTTGAGGTTACTGGATGGCAAACATACATACTGTATATGTCTGAGCTAAATCACCGGTAGTTTTGAGCATCAAAAACCACATTTTTGTTCTAAAATCATTTTCTCTCATATTTTCCAAGCAACACAACATCTGTCAACCTCAAAACCAAAAGTTGCCTTGCTGGAAAACCTCAGATTCTGCTGTGAATTCTGGACTTTTGAAATGGAACTCCTGTACAGTCGCTGCCCCTCAGCAGGCGGCGGCGCGGTGGTCGCGAGCGCTGAGTAAAATGGGTTTAGACAAACAAACAAACAGCAAGCGGCCACCAGTGGCTCTGCGCTAAGTTTCCCTTCAAAGGATCCCCTCAGGACCCACGGAACATAATCCGAGATCCCCTTTGAAGTGCACACTCGAAATGTGTTTTGGCTCGGCTGCCTGCGAGTGGCGTCTCAGCCCTGCAGGTTATTGTGGGCGGGGAGCGGCTGGAGGCGGGGTGGCAGCACCTGGTGGTCCCCGTGCTCCCCAGTCCTCACCACGTATTGGTTGGAGGTCAGGATAAAGCTGCTTGTTTGGTGCGCTTCGGTGTGTACTGGTGTATCTGAGCTCCGGGCGCTGGACGGCAGCCTAATCTCATTGGCGGGGCTAAACCCAGGTGGGAGGAGTCACACGCATGAGAAGCGAGTGCGGTTTGAATCCAAAAGTGAAACTTTGGCCGGTGACGATATTTTCCATCCCAACATCGGGCAGAAAACACAGACATTTAGCTTAGCAACGCTAGTGAGCGTCAATGTGAGCTCGGTTAGCTTTAATATATCCGTATGTCTGGAATCACACTTGTGTCCTGTTCACTACACACTCCAAAGGGAACTTAGTGACCTCACAGTGGGATGCACTCCTGCACCATGGCGCTTTAAACTGCATCATAGCATTTCACTATAAATACACACAGATTAATGGCAGCGCCGGTCCAGTAATTTTAATTTTTCTAATAATTAATACATATAAAACATTCACTGGTCATTTGTTTGTTGGTGTTCTACATTATCATTAATAATTATTAATTAATGATTAGTTTCTCATGTGTGACCGCAAAGCATGATGGGATTTATTGCTTGGTTGGGGAGCATTAGTTGTCCACTTCTTTTTGTAATGCATTATGGGATACACTGAGTGCACTATATACATACTGTATGGTACAGCAGTCCACACGCACTGTTTGGACACCCCTACAAAATGGCGTACACACTCTATAGATAACTATATATAGATGAGATATATAGATTCTATAGATAGGAATGAACTTTCTCACCATTTTCAGGCAGTTTTCCAGCAGGAAGTGAGTTGTGACCCCCCAGGTTCCCCCGGCGACGGAGGGATGCATGAGAATGACGCTGGAGGAATAAACAGATGGAGACACGTAAATCTGTGCTTGTTGCCGTATTGTAGATTTTTTAAGATGGTCATTAATTACATGGTTAAGTGTTT
Organism: Takifugu flavidus; assembly: GCF_003711565.1. NCBI lineage: Eukaryota > Metazoa > Chordata > Actinopteri > Tetraodontiformes > Tetraodontidae > Takifugu > Takifugu flavidus. The sequence goes on from NC_079522.1 coordinate 9,892,730, forward strand.
TCCTTTTCCGTTGCGTCGGAGCGTCGCTGGCGCTGACATGTTTTGGAAATCCTCTGCCCCCCCAACACGGTTTTCAGGAGCGGAGCGTGAACACGAGCGTGGTGGAGGCAGCCGGTGCCAGATTAACAGAGTTTTTCGGCAAATGATCCTCGCCGACTGGCCAATCTGTTCGAATTCACACAGCCGACGAGAGTAGTGACACCAACTGCTGTGATAGAGCGAGCAGGAAGTTGTACCGTGAGTCATGTGACCTGTCTGTGGTTGGGCCTTGTCCAGCCATCTGTGTCGGTTCTTAGTTCTGTGTTTTTGGCCTCCCTGGTGAAGTTATTCGTCCATCAACATGTGGAAGGACGGAGCAGCAGAACGACTGTCTGTGTCTCACCTCACTGTGTTTCCACAGACGTGTCACACGCCACCTGGATTCACCTTCAGCTTCTCATGGAGGCAGCTAATTAACCGTAAGGGGAAAAGGTAAATGGGAAAAAGATTTAGGTCTACCAATTTTTGGGTGTTAGCTGCCACCGTTAGCTGCTAACATCAAGTTTAGGCTGAACAACCTGTCTCTCTTCCACATCTTCCACAGTTTGTTTTTTTTACACCAACTTTATTGGATATAAAACTTCGATGGACTTTTACAGTTCTTATGCTAACATTTCAGGTCACGTTTACATGACAGTGTTGCCACCAGAAATCAATAAAGTACTCTTGAATCTTGAATCTTGATCTTGAAGAAAGTAAAAAGAGTTTTTGGTCTGTGCTGGCACAGAGATGGTTTGAAAAAGATGTGTGAGCCGGCCAGGCCAGTAGTTGGCGATGTTCAACATGACGTTAGCGACTGACTCAGACCCACAAAGATGTGGCTCCACTGGTTGGAGTATTGACACAGGAGGAGCGTTAACAAGCCTCGCACAGTTTGCAGCAGGCACGTTGCCCTATAATTAGCCATAGCTGCTGTTATGACTGGTCCTAGGTGCACTTGCAACCTTAATCTGAAACAGTCATGTGCTGCGCATCACTGGTTCCACTAAAAAAAAGGGCCTCCCTTTTCCATGGAGATGACAGACCTTCCCCCTTAATAGTGACCATGTGGTTGTGTAAACATGGCCTAAAAACTTTCTCAGTTTAGTTTCTGATCAGACTCGGCCCCCACTAAAGGCCCAAAGTACCTGAAATACCACAAACAGGTCGTAGCTAAAGTGGCCTTAAAGTGTTATTATCCTCCAAACCTTCTGTGGAAAAATGGTCCATACAAATGGGACAATGTGTCGCCTGAGACGTCCCACATACGTGTAAACACAGGCGGGATTCGCAGGAGGAGTCAATGATTCCGCACTGATCAAACTGTACGACAACACGACATAATCGCGTTTGGGTGTCGCCGCTCTTTCATATCCTGGATCATTTGCCTGCGTCGCTTCTGAACGCAGCGCGTCTCAAACGGCTGCCTCTCACGCCGCTATTGTGCTAATGCATTTAATTTAATGTTCGCAGACACCGTAATTGGTATAATATTGCTCTATAATATGTTGAAGGAAACCTTAGCATTAAGCACTAAATTGAAATTTTGAAGCCGACGGTGAAAACGAGTGCGGGGGCAAAGAAACCCCATTAAATGTAATTTGTTCTGCATGGCTGTGGGGGTAATGGTTACCGAGACGCTCCTTTATTCAGTCCAATAGGTGGAGAGGTGGATTTACTCCCCGTGACACACACACACACACACACACACACACACACACACACACACACACACACACACAAAAGTGAGCCTGTGCAGTGCAGAATGAAAGAGAGGATCCGTTCCATGACATCTTCGCAGCTTGGTTTTCTTTTTGTTCTTACGTTGCAAGTAAGAAAAAGCGCCATCTAGTGGACGGCTGCAAACGTGTGGGTTCAAATCTTCACCTCTGATGCTGGAGAGGCGACGAGAACATGAGCCTGTGCCACTTTTACAACAACACAAATGCAACCACCAGGCCTGCAGGAGAGTGTTTGGGTACACTCTGAAGTTGCCACGACAACGCCGACAACTGACAGTAACAATGTGGCATCAACCCTGAAAACTGCGCTGAAAAAGTGAAAGAAGGGGGGGTAGAGGAGAAAATGAGGAGCGATATGAAGAGGGGAAAATGGAGGAAGTTAAAGCAGAAGAAAAGATGGGGGGAGGAATGAGGTAGGGAGGAGGAAGAGAGAAAATGAAGAAATGGAAGAGCAGAAGGTGGGAAAAGGAGAAAGGGTGAAGAGGATTTACAGGAAATAAAAGGGAAGGAAGACACAGAGGGAGGGGGAGCGATAGAATAATAAGACGAGGAGGGAAGGTGAAGAGACGAGGAAGATGAGGAGGTCCCAGGAGGAAGAGGAGATCAAACACAGGCTCTAAGTCAAAGTCCACAGAGATGTTTAAACCTCGTCTGTAAATTAGGATTTAAAAGTTCAGACAAAGACACTCCTGCAGGACGATGTCTTCAGCTGATAGAGGAGGAGGAGGAGGAGGAGGAGGAGGAGGAGGGGGCATGCTGGAGGAAGACAAGGGAGAGTGATAGAAGGAGGGAGAAAAAGAGCAGGTAGAGGAGAGAAAGAGGAGGTGAGAGAGGACTAGCAGGGGAAGGAAGAGGGAGAGGAGGAAGGAGGAGAGGAGGAAGGAGAGAGGAGGAAAGGAAAAGAGGAGGAAGGAGAAGAGGAGGAAGGAGAGAGGAGGAAGGATAAAGAGAAGGAAGGATGAAGAGGAGGAAGGATAAAGAGGAGGAAGGAGGAGAGGAGGAAGGAGAGAGGAGGAAAGGAAAAGAGGAGGAAGGAGAGAGGAGGAAAGGAAAAGAGGAGGAAGGAGAAGAGGATGAAGGATAAAGAGAAGGAAGGATAAAGAGGAGGAAGGATAAAGAGCAGGAAGGAGAAGAAGAGGAAGGGGAAGAGGAAGAAGGACAAGAGGAGCAAGGTGGAGAGGAGGAAGAAGAGGAGGAAGGGGAAGAGGAGGAAGGGGATATGATGAGAGGAGCATTAAGAAACAGGAGCAGAGGAAGAAGAAAAGAAAAGGAGGAAAGAGAGGAGAGGAGTAAACAGTGGAGGGAATTGGTGGAACATTTCAATATCTGACAAAAAGACTCCAATTATTCCTTAGTCGGCTCCCTAAAGTTTGGTTAGAATAGCTCCGCCCACTTAAAGACAAGCTTAGCTGAGGCTGACTGGTAACTGGTTAACTGGTAACTGGTAACTGGTTAACTGGTGTCACAGATGACACTAATTTCAGAAAACCTGAAACCTGGGAAAACCCAAGATGTTCAAACTGAGAGTAGAGGCGCTGATCTAGAAAAGGAAGAAGAACCTGGACCAGCAGGAATCCATCTTTAGAATAAAGGACCGACCCCTGCATGACCCCTGCATGACCCCTGCATGACCCCTCAGAGCCACCGTTGAAGGGGTGACGAACCGAACGACTGGAGGAGCGACCACTGTCGCTGTCGTTGGGGATTTTTCCTGCAGCAACCAAAGTGAATAAAAACAAACAGGGAAACAGTTTTCCGTATTTTCTTCCATGAATGGGGGGGTGTTCGCTCTCTGAAGGAGCAGATGGGAGAAACTCACCAGGGGAGGATGAATTCCGGTCCAAAAGAAGGTGACAGCAGAGCGTGACCGCCAACACGTCCACCACTCTCCTCTTTCCGTCTCTCCTGTTCTTCCACTCGTTCCTGACTCTCTCCATCCCCTTGCTGGTCCATCTGAGGTCCTCAGGCCTTCGGACCAGACATCCCTGTGTACGCATCCCTTCAGGAGAGGGGAAAAACACAAAGAGCCCCATGAAAACATAAATCCCCCCCCCCCCCCCCCCCCCCCCCCAAGAATACAAAGGGTTTTAAAAGCGACCTGATAATTCCATAAATAAAAGAGTGACATTTCACAGTCGAGGACGCCAGCGCTCCAGCTTCCCTTCGGTCTCTCCGTGTCACACCGGATGACATATTGTGCGCAGGCAAAGTGAAAGCTGCCTCCCGGTGAAGGTTTCACATGTGAATACCCAGCATGCATTAGGTGGCTCTGGGTAGGTGAGCCGCGGGCTGAATTACGGTTCCACGCACAAATGTGGAGGACAGTGGCTTTTTTTTTTTTCAGCCGGGCACCCAGGGGCCCAGATAACCTCAGAAGGGCTGAGCCAGAGTGTAAACTGGTGAGGCCTGTGCACGCACACACACACCAGAGCACAGCCTTTAGCTCCTGTTAGCTCTGTGTAGCATCATGCTCTCTCCACGCTCACAACAGGAAGTCTCTGCCGTCTTCAGACAGGAACCAAAATGGACGTGTGGCTCTGTGACGCTTCGCCACGCTAAACGCTAACAGATATATGAATGCAGAAATCTTCAGTGGTGATTTTGTCCACAAACTAGTTTAGTTTCTATTTATTCTCGTCGGCCTCACCGACACAGGTATCACCATCCACCAAATCACGTTAGAACAAACCAGAGTCTTTGTTTTTGTGTCAAATGAGCAATTGTACCATCAGCTGAGAGTGAAGGCAACAAATGGATGCAGCTGTTACAAGTAATCACGTTATTAACTGACAGGTGACGACAGATATTCTTCCTCCGTGCTCCCACTCTTTCACTCCGTTTAAAAAAAAAAGAAATATACGACTTTCTGAGGATCTTTGTGTTGAGGGAACGACGTTGATGACACTGACGGGTATCTGAGCACATTTTAAATTTATACACACACTAATAATAATGCTGTCTAACACACACACACACAGACACACACACACAGACAACACACACACACACACACATTGCTGCAGGCTTTCTGGCGCAACACACCGTCACTCTGCTGCACTGAGGAGGCAGGTGTTAATTACGAAGTAAGGCGGCAGCTAAAAAAGGTGGCCGGCTTTAGATAACAAGGACATGATTGGACACACACACACACACACACACACAACACACACACACACACACACACACACACACACACACACACACACAGAGCCAACAGCCACTACAATACACCTTTTTGGCCAATTAGCACTACTGTTTATATTATTATAATAATAATAATAATTATTATTAATAATAACAATTATTATTATTTTAGTAGTAGTAGCAGTAGCAGTAGCAGTAGTAGTAGCAGTAGTAGTAGTAGCACAGTAGTAGCAGTAGTAGTAGTAGTAGCAGTAGTAGTAGTAGCACCAGTAAGCAGTAGTAGTAGTAGTAGTAGCAGTAGCAGTAATAGTAGCAGTAGTAGTAGTAGCACCAGTAGTAGCAGTAGTAGTAGTAGTAGTAGTAGCAGTAGTAGTAGTAGCAGTAGTAGTAGTAGCACCAGTAGTAGTAGTAGCAGTAGTAGCAGTAGCAGTAGTAGTAGCATTAGTAGTAGTAGCACCAGTAGTAGCAGTAGCAGTAGTAGCAGTAGCAGTAGTAGTAGTAGCAGTAGTAGTAGCAGCAGTAGTAGTAGCACTAGCAGTAGTAGTAGCAGTAGTAGTAGCAGTAGTAGCAGTAGCAGTAGTAGCAGTAGTAGTAGTAACATTAGAAGTAGTAGCAGCAGTAGTAGCAGTAGTAACATTACTAGCAGTAGTAACAGTAGTAGCAGTAGTAACATTAGTAGTAGTAGCAATAGTAACATTAGTAGCAGTAGTAGCAGTAGTAACATTAGTTGCAGTATTAGTAGCAGTAGTAACATTAGTAGCAGTATTAGTAGCAGTAGTAACATTAGTAGCAGTAGTAGTAGCAGTAGTAACATTAGGAGTAGTAGTAGCAGTAGTAACATTAGTAGCAGTAGTAGCAGTAGCAGTAGTAGTAGCAGTAGTAACATTAGTAGCAGTAGTAGCAGTAGTAACATTAGTAGCAGTAGTAACATTAGTAACAGTAGTAGTAGCAGTAGTAACATTCGTAGCAGTAGTAACATTAGTAGCAGTAATAACATTAGTAGCAGTAGTAACATTAGTAACATTAGTAGCAGTAGTAACATAGTAGCAGTAGCAGTAGTAACATTAGTAGCGGTAGCAGTAGTAACATTAGTAGTAGCAGTAGTAACATTAGTAGCAGTAGCAGCAATACTAACTTTAGTAGCAGTAGTAACATTAGGAGTAGTAGTAGCAGTAGTAACATTAGTAGCAGTAGTAGCAGTCGTAGTAGTAGTAGCAGTAGTAACATTAGTAGAAGCAGTAGTAACAGTAGTAGTAGTAGCAGTAGTAGTGGCAGTAGTAAAATTAGTTGCAGTAGTAGCAGTAGTAACATTAGTAGCAGTAGTAGCAGTAGTAACATTAGTAGCAGTAGTAGCAGTAATAGCAGTAGCAGTAGCAGTAGTAGTAGCAGTAGTAGTAGTAGTAGCAGTAGTAACTTAGTTGCAGTAGTAGTAGCAGTAGTAACATTAGTTGCAGTAGTAGCAGTAGTAACATTAGTAGCAGTAGTAACATTAGTAGCAGTAGTAACATTAGCAGCAGTAGTAACATTAGTAGTAGTAGCAGTAGTAACATTAGTAGCAGTATTTACATTATAGTCAGCAGTAGTAGTAGTAGTAGCAGCAGTAGTAAATTAGTAGTAGCAGCAGTAGTAACATTAGTAGTAGTAGCAGTAGTAACAATAGTAGCAATAGTAACATTAGCAGCAGTAGTAACATTAGTAGTAGTAGCAGTAGTAACATTAGTAGCAGTATTTACATTAGTAGCAGCAGTAGTAGTAGTAGTAGCAGCAGTAGTAACATTAGTAGTAGCAGCAGTAGTAACATTAGTAGTAGTAGCAGTAGTAACAATAGTAGCAATAGTAACATTAGTAGCAGTAGTAACATTAGTAGCAGTAGTAACATTAGTAGCAGTAGCAGTAGTAACATTAGTAGCAGTAGTAGCAGTAGTAACATTAGTAGTAGCAGTAGTAATATTAGTAGTAACATTAGTAGTAGCAGTAGTAGCAGTAGTAACATTAGTAGTAACATTAGTAGTAACATTAGTAGTAGCAGTAGTAACATTAGTAGTAACATTAGTAGTAGCAGTAGTAACATAGTAGCAGTAGTAACATTAGTAGTAGCAGTAGTAGTAACATTAGCAGTAGCAGTAGTAGCAATAGTAACATTAGTAGTAACATTAGTAGCAGTAGTAACATTAGTAGTAGCAGTAGTAGTAACATTAGTAGTAGCAGTAGTAACAATAGTAGCAGTAGTAACATTAGTAGTAGCAGTAGTAGTAACATTAGTAGTAGCAGTAGTAGTAACATTAGTAGTAACATTAGTAGTAGCAGTAGTAGTAACATTAGTAGTAACATTAGTAGTAACATTAGTAGTAACATTATAGCAGTAGTAACATTTGTAGTAACATTAGTAGTAACATTAGTAGCAGTAGTAGCAGTAGTAACATTAGTAGCAGTAGTAGCAGAAGTAACATTAGTAACATTAGTAGCAGTAGTAGTAGTAACATTAGTAGTAACATTAGTAGTAGCAGTAGTAGTAACATTAGTAGTACATTAGTAGTACATTAGTAGTAACATTAGTAGTAACATTAGTAGCAGTAGTAACATTTGTAGTAACATTAGTAGTAACATTAGTAGCAGTAGTAGCAGTAGTAACATTAGTAGCAGTAGTAGCAGAAGTAACATTAGTAACATTAGTAGCAGTAGTAGCAGTAGTACATTAGTAGCAGTAGTAGCAGAAGTAACATTAGTAACATTAGTAGCAGTAGTAGCAGTAGTAGCAGTAGTAGCAGTAGTAGCAGTAGTAGCAGTAGTCGTGGACTTTTCTATTTGAGCGTGCTGACATTGGCAGCCTGCAGACTTTGACCTGCAGCCTCTGTTGAATCAACAACATGCAGTCCAAAGTGTTTGATGGGACGGTGAACGTGTGTCGTCCTGATGATCCAGAGCAGATCAGGACCAGATCCAGATCCAGACTGGGACCATTTAAACATCTGTTTATTGGATCGCAGGTATTTTCAGGTTCAAGTTTGTGAGATAAAGTTAATTTAAAATGAAATGATAAAGTACAAACAGAGAAGTTACGGGTTTGGGAATGTTGAGTTTGGAACCACTGAAGAACTCCAGGCGCTTCCAAGACCTCCTTCAAAAGAAGGTGGAGGAACAAAAGAACCTCAAACTCCGTGGGTGGGCTCCAAGAACGCTCCCTTTCATCTGAGGATCGCCTAAAACGTGGCCTTTAGCCAAACAACCACAGATCCTCACAGTGATGTCTTTGTCAGGGGGCAGCAACACGTTTGGCTTCAAATCGGAGGGTCGTCGGCACGCCGCCTTCAGCAGGTCGCATCAGCAGCGTCCACCCGGAGAATTACAGATGAGGAACTTATGGAGGGGGGGGGCAGGAAATTGGATGTGGCGTCGCATGTGGGAGACATCAGCCCGATTCTTTGGGTTTTTTTTTTTAAAGCCCTGGCGACACGTGCCGACGTCACAAGACGCTGTCTGTATTTGATTATCTGGAGGTAGAAAAGCTTTGGGGTGTGTGTGTGTGTGTGTGTGTGTGTGTGTGTGTGTGTGTGTGTGTGTGTGTGAGTGAAAGAGTCAGTGTTAGTTAGGGGGTGGAGGGCGCCACAGGTTTGAGGCAGATGGGCTCCGTGTCAGCCATGACAGGCGGCCAGGCTTCTTCAACTTCCTCTACACATTTTTGTGGGCCAAGACCCCCCCCCCCCCCCCCACACACACACACACACACACACACACACACACCTCCCTCTGCAGCTGATCAGGTAAATCTGGGCACCCTGTGGAAAGTTCTGTGGGATGAATTTCGCCTGAGGCTGTGAGTTTTGTGACTCGGCCCCATCTGTCGCAGATCTTCAGCGGCCTCGGCTGCCAGGAGCACCTCCTCCTCCTCCTCCTCCTCCTCTTCCTCCTCCTCGCTCAGAGAGACATACCCAGTGGGGAGCCAGAAAGTGTGGTTGGGGTGGGGGTGTGGGGGGCAGTAATTTGTTGGGCAAAGATGGCGGTCTGTTATTTGTGGAGTGTGTTTACCTGCGCTGCTGCACAACAGTCAACATCAGCAAGGAGTTTCTGCTCAGCCTGGCTGTCAGATCACTGAAGTTACCCCCCCCAACACCACAAGACAACGACAGATGCCCCCTCAGTGGTCTCCAGATGTTACCAGGTGTGTCTGGTGGAACCTCGGAGGTTCTGCGCTGCACACGTTTGGCCCTGCGGCTGCGGCGTGGGCCGGGTTCACAGCCCAGAGGAAATACCTAATTCATCCTCTCTGGTTCCTCTTTCAGCTATTTCCTGTTGGACAAGCCCTGTGAAGCTCGGCCAGATCCACCAGCATGAATCATCCCAGGATGGGTTCTCCTCCACCTTCCTGCAGTGACTGTCGCACGCTGCCTCTGTCAAAGAGGGATTCGAGCGAGGGTTAAAATTCCAGAAATGATGAGGAGATCAGGGAACGCAGAGCACACGTCCACAGGGCCTTTAGGTACGTAGGAAATGATGGGAGGAGAAGGGAGAGAGGGTGAAAAAAATCAAAAGGACAGATCAAAGCAGCTGGAAATTCTGTTCCAGGAGGGAAAAGGTTCCTGTGGATTTTTTGTTGCCTCTCATTCAGCTGTGAGCTACAGCTACATGTTAGCGTAAATGAAGACACTCATCGTCCTTGACAAACTTCCACCTTGTCCTGTCAAACTGTTCTCTGTCCTTAAGTTCAAAGCTACAAAGGTCTTTATTTTTTGTCTTTATTTTTTTCCACCAATTTAGTTATTCATTGCTTTAGCTTGGCCATAGCCTAGCATCAGCTATAGCACATACGTGATATCGTCCTCCACGTTAGCCGTCCCCATCCCGCCTCTTTGTTTCAAAACTTTCCTCAGTTGAGGAAAAAACTTCCGTGTCAAAACTAAAACAAAGCTCAACTTTTATTCCCGCATTTGTGATCACACGGCCACCAGGATCCGCAGCGATGGATGTCTGTTTTTGGAGGAACGCTGCACAAATGTTGGGACGGGATGAGGAGATAAGGAAACAGACGGGAGGTTTTTACAGGCGGCCCAGAAACTGTAAACGGAAGCCAAGCTAAAGCAGGGATTGTGGGCGGGGCCAGCTGAAGGAGAAACGTGGGCCTCGCTCAAATCCAAGAAAGGACCCAACAATTAAAAGAAAAAAGCAGTGCAGAGAGGCTCATTTCCCTCCTCCGCTAATGAAGAAAACGTGGGGTTGCTGAGGACAAATCTCACTCAGGGCAATAAAAAAGTGCACCTTATGAAACATATGGACACTTGGCACATTTTCTGGCACCGGCTCACGAGTTCCACTCCCAAAGTCAGATCCCGCGGTCTTTGAAGCGCCGCCGCGGCACATGGAAGCGCTAAACTTTTTGTCACCTTTAATTGACTTCACATTGCATCGCTCGAACTTTGAGCAGTCGTGGTAAATACGGATCGACCCTTGGGGGGGTGGGGGGGGGGGTGAGGGGTGAGGGGTGGGTGCACGCTGTGACTCAGCCAGGAAGGTTTGTCAGTCTTTGTCTTGGAAGTAGCTAGCGGTGACGCCGCCAGTCTGTGTGACAGAGAAACTAAAGAAAAACGAGGTCTGTGTGAAATGGAATCCGTTATCACATCAGGCAGGTTGACTCTCCCTCCCGGGTGAAGAACGCCGCTGAGGAAAAGTGCGCCGGGAAGCTGAAGATGTGAGAGGAAAACTCCAGTTAGCAGCCGGCTCTCCCTTGGACATTGGGTTTCTTAAAAACGGGGGTGGGCAGAGTGACGAGACACATAAGTGATTAATGACTTTTCCACTTAAAGGCCACAGTGACTTTAATTTAACTTTAATATATGAGGGAACGCTAAGGTAAGGCGGGATCGGCGTGCAGCGGCTCACTTGGGAGAGCGGGATGGCGTCAGGAGAGCCGCGGTTGTCTCGGCAAAGGAACGCCGGCGCGCGTGGAAGTCTTCAGACTGAGCGTTTGAGGCTGAGTCATAAATAATGCACCCTGTCTAAAAAGGAAAGGATCCACAATTAATGCAGACAAACGGGGGAAAAGGCGAGGAAGGAAATGAAAGAGACAACTTTGCTCAGAGAGAAGATGCTCCTTTTTTGTCCCTCCTCGCCCCCCGTTGTGCTAAAGTACTCAGCATCACCTCAAGAAAGTCCAAGAACGGAGCAAAACTGTGTTTAGTTTGGAGCCTTCCAGGCAGCGCGGAGCTGCATTCCGCTCCGTTTCATCCGATTCTGCTCCGATTCAGCTGCAACCATCACTTTCAAAGTCTGAGATGACGGCGGCCGGCAGGACGCTCTTCTACGGCGTCGTGGAGCAGAGGAACACGGCCGGTTCGACAGGGATGCTCTTAGAGGGCTAGAGATGCTTCTGTCCCAAATCGATGGGCTTCCCAAGGGCGTGTTTTTGGATCCTCGGCTGGCCCGACAGAACCTTCTGTTCACCGAGGGAACCTCGCCGCTCCGCTTGCTTCACTGCTCTTCGTTTAATGGACGACTGTCAGCAAAGCAGCCGCTCAGAGTCCTGAGACGTGAACAGTCACACAGACAAGCTGCCTCGGCTCTTATGGCGGCCATGTTGCCCCCCCCATTCCCCCTTCAACATTCACTCCTGAGCACTCAGCACCTGAACTAGTGTTACTCTACTTCCTGTAGGTAGGTGTGTGTATGTGTGTGTGTGTGTGTGTGTGTGTGGTGTGTGTGTGTGTGTGTGTGTTCAACTCAGCTGCGGGGAACAAAATACAACTGCATATTTTATGGGACAGAAACCTCAAAGCCAAACCTAGATATTAGTCACTTTAGTAATTAAAAATGTATATTGCTCTGTGCCGCCTCACGCTCTGCATTATTAAACAGGCAGGTTTTTTCTTCTTCTTCTTCTTCTTCTCTTGTTTTCCTCTCCTCACACTCACGACGGCTCAAACGGATTTTTAATGCAGGACGCTCCCTCGGAGTGGCGGCGCTGCTCACACGGCTCCTCCGGGTGAATTAGCAGACGTGTAGCAGATGAAGATGAAGAAAAGATGAATTTGTGTTGGCAGGCGCTGCTGAACAGGTGCCCCCCCCCCCCCCAAACTGTTGTAACAAGAGTGTCACGTTGTTAGAGGAGGAAGAAGCAGGAACCCCCAGACCTGCCGGAGCGAGAGGCGTCGTTTTTATTCACCCCTTCTTGCTCTCTTCTCTTTTGCTCTCTTTTCATTACATCGGACATTTTAAGTCCAAAATTAATGTGATTGATGCATTTGGACGTCGTTTAAATTCATCAGAACCCTCAAGTGTTGCTGGTGTGTTCAGAGAAATGGCGCTGTGGGCGGAGCCACCTACTGGGATGGATATGTGGCCATCCCACAGGTGCCAGGGGGGCTGTTTTTTGGACCAATTAGCTGAAATTAAGAACGGACACAAACAAATGGTTTTCACTCTGCTGCTACTCAACTTTTATTCCCGCGATTGTAGTTTTAAAACCCAAAACCGCCTCGTTAGCGCTGACCTTTGTGACATTTGGTCTCTTTGTTGCGGCCGCCAAGCCCGGACGGCTGAGTATTTACATTTGAAAACAACGGAGGGCAAAAGCTGCAGTCGATATTTCACCGCACGGGCGACGAAGCGGCGCTCTCTGAAACCTAATTACTTCATAACTGCTAATTCCTTCAAAAGACGAACAATTATGAATCAAAGCGAGCCAAGCAGCACAGATGCTGAAGGTGAAAACACACACAAACACACACGTTCCGACGCCCCCGCGACAGCAGTGAGTGATATACCTGGACTGCAAATGAACGTCTCGCGGCGTCACGTATTAGTCACCGCGCGTCCCCCATATAAAGTTTATGCTGCCTAATCTGTTACCCCCTAAATGGGATTTTAATTGAATTGGCGTCAAAAACGACAAACAATGACGCCTCTGTCGCAATTAATAAAAATGGCGGCGCAGGAATCTATGAGGCTTGATATGAACCTCCATTCACATCGGGTTCATTAATGTAAATGCACGCCATTCAACCAGACTCCCAATATTTCACCTGCCCCTCCCCCTCCCCCTCCCATTTAATGTTGGAAAGGGAGAGAGACAGAGACAGACAGAGAGAGAGAGACAGACAAAGAGACAGAGACAGACAGAGAGAGACAGAGACAGAGTGAGAGAGGTCAGACATGTCCATTTAGTTCTAATGGAGGCAAAAAGAAACTTGGACCCTTTTTCATAACATCAGAGATGGATCCACCACAAAGTTATCCTCAAACGACCCAAACTGCCGTGGCAGTTAAACATGTTGGGTCACAAAGTGTGACTAAAAGACACACACACATAAACCCACACATGTTCCTGCCATTACTGACTGAGTAAATACAATGAGGTGATTAAAAGGGGAACGCGATCAGCGCTCCGCTAATTAAATGGGTATGCTAATGCTGTCATACTTAGCAGATGGAAGAAGAATTACTTAAGTGTAATGCACATGTTATAGTATTTTCAACATGACACTGAGGTCCTCGTGGGATCACTCACTGCCGTCACGTCATGTTTCACAACCACTTTAACACACATACGCACAAACACAAACACACACACACACACACTGTGTGACACTGAACAGCCTGCAAACTTGCGAGTGTGTGACTGTAGCACTCCTTTGCATACAGTCTCTCACACAGACACACACACACACACGCACAGATTGTGTAGTTTCACTCACTTTGGTGACAGGATGCAACACTCCTGATTTATGTGACAAAGACACCAGAATCTTTACGCGGTCGTCTCCAGAACAGCTCAGTCTGTGATGTCACGCCGCCGCGTCGTGGTCCTGACACGCCTGCAGGCAACAGAAGGGATGCGTTACTACGCTTCTCTGTATCGCCACTAAACCAACATTCCCTGCAGGTGTAGCTCTAGTTTATTCTTGTTTCCTTGAGATAGAAAACAAATTGGTCGGGGAAAAAACAGTCTTGTTTACAGCCAGGACGCGAATGCTGCCGCCACCTTTTTGACCTGATTCTCTGAACGCCGATGTCACAGATTGAACTGGGCTGAATCGCTGAAGTCTCTCATTGTTTTTCTCAAGGAATTCTGGGTATTTTATTCCACTCCAGCCGTGCCGACTTCTGTCAACGGTCGTGTTGGGAGCGACGGACATCGTGCATGAAATATGAAAAAAAAAGAAAAAGTTTTGACAATCAAAGCTGGGAATGGAAGTCTGCACCAAACAAGCAGCGAGGGCCCCATCGGTCCACTTTCAGTCCAAATTCAAAACGCCTTCATTATCGCCGCTTCTTGCCCAGAGACACGTCCGTTCAGCCCACCGTCGCTGCTCATCTTCTGTATCTGCATGTTTCCCTAATTAGGGTCCGTGTTTATTCCCTGAAAGATCAACTCCCAGCAGAGACGGCAGGTTGTGTAATCAAAGGTCTGACTCTTGGGGCTCCCCCTCAAAAATCTGACTGTCGGCACATGAAAAAAAACAACATTCTGAAATTCTTCATCTGCACAATTAGTGTCAAAGTGCTCCGACGTGTTTGTGCGTTCCCGGCGCTGGTGGGTGTGTCATTACTGTCAGATGCAAACGCCACATATTGGCCAAAAAAGGTACGATGTGTTCAGCAAACGTGGGATAAAGGAAGTCGGCCACATCGGCTTCAAAGTTGAGCCGAGAACAGAGGAAGTTTTCATGTGACAACGGAACGATTTAACATCTGCCGCCATTTTCACACACAAACTACAAATACTACGAATACTCAAATTCTTCAGTTTTTTTCTAAACAGCCTCTCAGAATTAAGTCCAGATGAATCTAAAGTCAGCAGACGGCTCAATTAAACCAAATAATCTTTAAAAACTGCTGCAATTCAGTAAGATTCTTACCTGAAAGCGCGTTTAAGGTCCCAACAACACGACCTGCATCTTTAAAGGCAACCTGACAGCAAAACAAGATGGCCGCCGTGAGAATGGCGATGAGAATAATGATCGATGGCACATTTGTGTGACACCTCGTCGGAGCTGTGCACCAAATCACGAAAGTGGAGAAACCATATAAAAGGTCAAAAGAGGAGCACGAGCGGAAGATGCCAGCGGAACATGGTGAAAACGTATCATTTGCGTGGAATGTTGAGACGGGCTACATATACTGCAGATTTGCAACAGTCTTCATTCTCGTGCCAGTTTACCTCCAAGATAACGTTTAACCAAGCTAACGCTCTAGCTCACTGTTAACAATTGGTGGTCTGTGATGTCAGAGGTCAATGAAAATGACCCAAATGTTACTGTTGCTCAACTGGACACGGCAATGGACAAACGCCACCTACTGGCCAATCGGGATGTTGTCAACAGTTGAGAATCTTGTCCAGGTGTGTTGGGAAAAACGCACTCCTCAGGTGTGTAGGAAGTCTTCCTGTTCAGTGAGAGACGTCGACTCTTCCGCCGTTTGTGCACATGTAACTCCGTTTCACGAGTTATTCTTCTTCCCACAGAATTCTGGTCAAACACAGACAATACGAGCATTTCACTTGCAACAATCAGCGCGAGAGGAAAAAAGAAAAAAGCTAGCAAAGCGAAACACTCTGCCATGACGAGGAACATCAGAGAAAGGCGAGATCAAAGCGCAGATGACAATCTGAGGGCGGGTCTTTTCTTTAAACTGTCAAACTCTGGGTGTGCACTTTGTCACGCCGTCCTCTCCCACACACGGAGAAAAAGGAAGCGACATGAATCAGAGGCGGCAGCCTCCAGCGCTGCGCGTTTGCTGTTATTATTCTCACGTTGCAGGAACAACCTGGAACAGAAGTGAACACGATCGGCGGCGCGTCGGGGATCAAACGATCAGCCGAGGTGAAGGAAGCTCCAGTCAGATCTCCCCCCGAAGAGCAGCCCCAGGCGGCAAAAAAAGAGACAGAAAGATAAAGACCCTCGCAAATGGAGGGGGCGACGTGAGGCCGCCAGGCGCATTAAAAAAAATGTCACGTTTTTGAACCATTTGGTCGGGGAAGTTAACCAAATATGAGTGCGGCGTAATGTTCCTTTAAGCTGTCATTTAAAGCCATACCTCTCATCAGTCGCGGCCCCAGTGTGAGCGCCGGTCCTGATGATCCAACAGCTGATTAACTGTGCCCCATCCAAGCGTTGCTTTCTCTATTTCTGTCAGGCCTAATGGCATTAGATCAGTAATTATAAGATTATTCACAGTTCACGCGGGTCTCACTGTTAACTTTTGAGATATGAGACCATTATCTTCTTCTAATCTCTTTTTCTCTGAATTACAGCGCAGATTCATATCGCCGGTCTGACGGCTCGTATGTCGCAGCGGTCCTCAAACCCCTGCTTTGTCTTCATTCAGGTTCTTTACGCTCTTTTTCACAAGTGGCTTCTCAGGAAGTGGAGCTTCCACCTTCAGATGTGATCTGAAATAACCTCAAAGGTCAACGATGCAGATGGAAAACGATCCGAGGACAGTGATCAAAATCAAGCAGTCAGTTCGACCCCGGTGGGAAATACCAAGTGCTGCTGTTTTAATGAGCAAACTGTTGTAGAAAATCAACAAACGGGCACATTTCTGCGCTTATCTGGACACAGTAAAACGAGTCCGAATCCAGGTGAACCTCCAGCCAGCGGAGAGCCAGCAGAGCTTTTGTTATTTCCTGGACTGGAGCAAAACTTAACATGGAACCTTGAAAGGTACCAACGTAATTTTGCTTAGTAAACCTAGAACATCTGTTGTGGAACGCTCCAGAGACTCGTAAAGCTGCCTGAATGAGCTAAGAGGCATCGCGCCGCTGTCATCTCCACCAAGGAGCTTCAGATAAGAATTTACTGCCTAAACACACCTTTAAAGGTTTGAGCAGCACCGACAGGAACGCTGGTCTTCCGTGTGTGTCGAACAAAAGTTTCCACGATGAAAGGAACAAAGGACATTCGCATTACCAACCAGGTTTAAAAATAAAATACAATTTGGCTGGAGGCAGGTGAGCGCACAGGGAATTTGTTGACATTTGTGGAAAAGCTCCGGGAGAAAGTGCAAAGTGAGGTACCATTAAAAGACCGCTTTAAAAACCGGCTTTCATCCACGTTTAGCCGTTTCCACCAATGAGAAGCTGCGCTTAAGCATTAGAGGTCACTTCCTTTAAGCCACGGAGGCGCTGCCGCCGCTCAGCCCTCATCCGTGGACCCATCAGAGGAGAGGCAGAATTCTCAGCCTCCCCTGTAATTAAAAACATGGAAGAAGAGCCGTCGCAGCGGGGAGCCGAGACGTGGCGCTCCCCGGGGTGAAGCGGAGCCGCCACCGAAGATGAAGAGGAGAACGGCGAGAGAGGAGGCTGCAGGGAAAGGTAGCCTGAAGGTTACGAGCAATACCTACGGATTACTGACGGAGGTCTACGGAGCCCAGACGGCTAACGCCGGCTGACTTATGGGGATCAAGCAGTCCTGTTGGCTGCAGAATTTCCCGGGTATGACGCAACAATTTGAGTTGCATTTTCCAACGTTTTTGTCACATATTTGGAACAAATCACTCACAAATTTTGCTCTTTATTTTTTTTGTATTTCTTAAAAACATTTAGTTTTAAAAGCTAAGTGGTTCAGGAGAAAGTTGTGGCGCCCTTTCAGGCTGCCTTTGGAGCTTCGTGCATACGACGCTGGGGTCAGTTAGCATAGGAATTCTGTCCAGCGTAAATAAATAATTACAATTCTTGCAGAAGTCTGTCTGTTGGTTCTCCAGGGCATCACGACATCACGCCATTAAAGGCGACCAAGGGAGGATAGACGTATTAAAATAAATAGATGGCCCTCCGCGGCCCTCGGTAAGTGAACACATCTCATCTGTATACTGATACAGAGCAATTAAGCAAATTGCATTAACAAAGGGCTGCGGGGCCAGTTGGCAAATGTCAGATCGCGCCACCTCGGGGCAGACACGGTGCTGATTCACATGTAATTTATGGCGCCACTTCACGGCCTGTAGTGAAACAGGATCTGCGTCACATGGGGGGAGACAGATATGGTGGCAGGTCCAGGATATTCCTACGAGGGCTCTGATGGCGCCTGGACGCATGCTGGAGCGCAATATAATGAAAGTGGAGGTAAACAGCCGGTCGGCCTTGTCGAGCTACTCTACCTTGAAGCTAAGCATCTCGGTGAGGTTCAATTCCCTCCGAGAGTCTCGGCCGAGGCCTTGGTGAAGGAGGCTTAAAGACGAGTGAAGGTAACACTTTAACGGCTCAATCAGCGGCGAGCGCACGCGGGACAAGAGCGTCAGTTTGTCTTTGAGGCTCCGGCTTAATTAGCCCGTGCTTTATTGGTAATGAACTTCATGCCGTTGTTTGCTTGTATAATCAAGGCGAAGCAGCAGAACTGCTAGCTAAGGTGCCAAAAATAAGCTGACAAAAGCACCGGGGCCCCTCTTCCCCACCCCCACTCCTCAAATGGAAAAAGCCAACTGCCTGCTTCATAAAACTCGCTTAGCAAGACAGTGAGACAAAATGGACTGTAAAGTTCGTTAGATGGAAATATTAAAAAAGAATTAAGCTAATGGAGATAAAATTAAAAGAAATGAGGCAACAAACACTGCACACCAAAAATGGCATTGCCGTGACAGCTAGGATTTCTAATGACGGACTGCATTTGGGGAGGGGGGAAAATTAAATGGCACTCCACTCTTAAATTTCTTTGAGGAGTAATGATCCGAGAACGATGTTCACTCCTGGCGCTGGTGAGGAGGGGGGTGGTGGGTGGGAGGGTGGATGAGAAAATAACAAAGGAGCTAGTCCTGCCGTCGCTGGTGTAACACAAGCCTGTGATAAAACCCTGCGATCCCGACAGAGGGGACGGCTTCAGCGGCTCACCTGCAGAGCCGACGACACGCCACTTTACCGAGAACCACCAGAGGCATCGCCTCAAAGAGGCTGCGAGTGATTCCCAACATGGGGTCCAAGTTTCCCCGCAAGGCCTTCAGAAATCCTTCTGAAATTCGAGGAAGAGTGGAGTGACTCTGGAAAATGTTCCCAGCAGGAAAAACAGCCATTATTGTCTTAGATTCCACCGTGAAGTATCAGAAACTCCATCAGACGACCGCTCCAGATCCATCTTCTCGAGGCCCCAGCTTGAACCGGAGGAAGGTTCTGGGTTCTGTTACATGCTTACATGAGAAAAGTTGATCTTGGAAATCCCGTTTGTTGCCGTTCTCAGGTTTTTGTGTCCACAGTGATTGTTCAAAAAGGACCGCTTCACCAGAAGTATCACCTCACAGGATCAGGATCTTCTCCGTCGCTCTCTCTGATGAGACAAAGACCACCAGCTGGTGGAAACCCTGGATGAAACAATACGACTTGAGGCTTGCCTAAACGAGGACCTGTGTCTCCTGAAACAACCTGAGCACCTAAACACGTAATGAGGTTGTAGTTACGCAACCACGGGGGCTCGCTCACGCACATGCCGACTTCGGGCGACGGAGACGGGAACAGAGTTCGGCTTTCTTCCTCCACAACTTCCTTCCAACAGCCTGCGAGCTGCCTCGCCGTCTTCTCCCGTGAATTTGCATAGAAGGAAAGAGAGGAGCTTCCCGCGGAGGCCGTCCTTCTGCCGCCGCCGCGCTACTTTCCCAGTCTCTATTAAAACAGGCCAACTGTATTAGCAAAGTTTCTGAAGCAGGATTTCTGCAGTACAGCAGAGGATTAGGCCACTCCTGCTTTAGGATCAAATTGCAATAATTAGGTAGAACATGAAGCCAAAATACGTGAAACACGTCGGAATTTGACACGCGCGTACACACACACAAATCAAGAAAAATATTCCATTTCAGGCAGATTCTCAGAATGAGTGAAATCCCGGATACTGCGAGGCCTTTTCAGCGTTGCCAGTTAATCTCCTCAAGGAGAAATGCAAGATGACAATGGCAAAGCACCTCCAATAATTGGTTCCAACAGGCTTACCGTATTAAAACCTGAAATGAGTTCTTCCCCTTTTAAGTATGATTCATTATTTCAATCCGGGGGAGAGAATTCCGTCTTTGAGAATATTAATAACTCCCAACCACACGCTAACTTGAAAAAAGAAAACAGCTCCCTCCCCTCCTAAAAGCTGTGTACCTGGCACCGCGGCAAAGGTCCCACCAAGGACGGGCACTTGAAAGCTTCGGTCCTCCCTTCTTCTCTCTTCACCCCGGCTTCAAGAGCCATCTTGAAGAAGACCTTGAGGCCCCCTTTGTCGCCTTCCCTTGAAACAAAACAAATAGAATTCAGGTCTTTTGATTGGCTTTAGCGAGCAGATCTCGCCACGTCTGCCTCCCGTCACGCCAGCCAGAAGTTGCGACTTCAGAGGAGAGCCCCGGCGCTCCTTTCTCTGCATTGAAATGAGACCGGCAGGTCTTGAGAGGATGTCTGCTAACTTTCTTCACACAACCAACCTTGTTACAAAATACAGAGGCTGTTAAAAACTTAATGCCGTTTGCAGCAGCAGGAGTGATGTTCGGCTTATTATAGCGTCCTAGAAAATACACCTTTTCCGCAGGAGCGCAGGAATATTTGAATATTTTTGATTAGGTCTCACAAGGAGAGGCTTGGCAGTCCTCTGC
Source organism: Takifugu flavidus (assembly GCF_003711565.1). NCBI lineage: Eukaryota > Metazoa > Chordata > Actinopteri > Tetraodontiformes > Tetraodontidae > Takifugu > Takifugu flavidus. The sequence continues at coordinate 9,913,177 of NC_079522.1, forward strand.
AGCGTCCCGAGGGGAGTCTGAGCTCTGCCGTCCGGGACGGAAAACAGCGGCAACGCGCACTTTTGTGTTTGTTGCTTTTGTACTTTTCTTTTTGATGCCCTCTTCTTCGCACCTCTGCAGGAGCCAGCCATGGCTTTACCCCCGCGTTGGGCTCCGAAGCGGAGAGGATGTGAGGCGCGGCTCGCGAACAGACGAAGAGAAAACATTAATAAAAACATCAAGCGCGGGCATTTGTTGTTTGACTGCTGCGTACATCTTTACACAAGCTTGCATCATTATGGTTTGTTTAGTCTGCAGATCAAGCCAAAAATTGTTCAGATCACCAGGCGTCTGAAAAGCTTTTAAGCACTTTATTCAGATAAGCCCTCTTTGATATCAGATCCATGCACGAGCCACGGAAAACTGCCGAGATAAACACAACAACTGACATCTGCTAACCAACTTTTTCCCTCCTTTTTGTGGCAATGTTGCCAGCATAAACTGTTTGGTTTGTTGGAGCTGGGGGAACCAGGAGCTACCGACGCGCCGACGTGTACCTCTGCTGCATTTTCCTCCATTTGATCTGATCTGGTGGAACGTGGAGCATCTACGGGGGGCAGAGCCACCAAAGGGCTAATTAGTGGCTCTGGAGTAAAGACGCATTTGGCAGCAGGTCGAGAAGAAAGTGGACTTTAAAGCTGCTAATGAGGGTATTTGATTCGTCCAGATATATTATTGGTACACATTTAGGGGCGGCTTGGTGGAGCCAGAATAATTTGACGGAAAGTAAATTTTACATCGTTAATAAATTTAGCATCGGAACTAAACGCCCATCTGCATTAAAACTTGGGACGTGATGTCGGATCCAAGTTTGAGGAACTTTGCCTGAGTTGAATTAGGATCTAAATCTTTGTGCTTAACAGTTATGACTCCAGTTAACGAGAGCAGACCGATTCAGAGGGTTATTCACACAAAAGGTGACAGCTCACGATCTCGTGTGGAGATCCTGGAGGTGATCTGTGTGTAGGTCCTGGAGGTGATCTGTGTGTAGATCCTGGAGGTGATCTGTGTGTAGATCCTGGAGGTGATCTGTGTGTAGATCCTGGAACATATTTACTCTGGCTCAAAGCCAGAACATCAGCAGACTTCAGGAACACCATGTTCTTCTCTGGACAGGATAAATGAACACTTTTAGAAGAATATTCAAGCTAAAGGAGTCTCGTCTCTCAACTTGCTGACTTTATGGCAGCGGCCTGCTGGGTACCGTGTGGATGAGCGTAAACAGGTCATTTCATTTTGGGCTCGTATGGAAAAATCAGCAGGATCTTTGCTGCCGCCCCAGCGACCTGCAGGTTTCCTCAACAACTGAGGTTTTATCCAACTGTTAGAGAACAGCCAGCCGGCGGCCTGCTCATCATTATACCAGGCGGGCGAAAATGAAACGCTCCCGACACCGAGCGCACATTAACGCCCAGGGAGCAATTAAACCAAATATGGTGGAGTGTCTAATTCTCTGTCTTACACCAGGTAGAGTCTGTAACAGGCACAGCTCAGCAGTCACACACTCCTGAGGGTAATCGGCCATGTTATCTGCAAAGAGTCTGCCGTCTGCACAGGTGCTGCCCTCAGCTGCGCCATATTGGTTAATTGAGCAGATCTCTTATTTCTTCCCCTCCTGTAAGTGCAATTATCCCCTGGCTAAAGAGCACAGTAGGCTGCTTATGGCCTATGTGGGAGACGCAACAGCCGAGGTGGGTCCTGCTCAGGTCGGCTCATCTGTCCCGAGGCAGCACCTGCTGGTTCACATCATCATCAGAGTGGCGGCAACACAAGGTCGCAGGTTTGAGACCGATGTCATGCACGCGCTCCTGAAACGGTGGAGTTCTCTGAAGGTTCTTCAGCATGTAGAACTCCTTCGACATGTCTGATGTCGGCCAGCAAATTGACAAACCCTTGGAGTGTCTGCAGACGAATCTGTGCCACCTTCCCGTTTAACGGCCTGCTCTCAGCGCGCCTCCCTCCTGCCTACTGGAGTGGCGGCCATAGCTGTCATCTCCTATCAGGGCATCGGAGGAGTGAGATAATGTGTCAGATTAAATATGTATGGGTGAATTAGGGCTATCTGCAGTATTATATCATTTAAATTCAAATCGTTCCATCGCTCAGCGCCGTCTCATTATGACGCTTGAGAAATTAGTAGATAAAAACACTGTCATAAGGGTCTGATATTAAGGCTAATTTAGCCTAACTCCCACCCCTCCAATTTGTCTTTTTCACACATTAATGTAGGAAATGAAGAGTTGGTTATCAAAGAGCTGATATTAGAAATTCCACACTTTACCCAAATGAATCCTGATCCAGTGAGCAGTGAGCGGTCACCTCGGCAGGTAGGCCACGAAAAACCAAAACCACTAAGAGCAACCATTACCTGCCGACACAGAACCAGTAAGACCATCCAACTCAAGCCAACGTCGGATCCAGCCCGATTCCGCTGCTGCTGGTATCATCGTGTCATCTCCAGAGGTCACCCAACACAACAGAAGAGGCCCCACACACACATGCACGCGCACCACGTGTACCCCCTTGTATCCACTGGCTCTCCTCGCTGAAGGTCAACCAATCAGTGTAACAGCTTAATAATAATAACAATAATGTCCGCAAACAAATTAGCATCGGTGCAGCGTGGCTCCTTAAGGTGAGGTATTAGCAAAGCTTATTTATTTTCATTTCCGCGGCTTTTATTTGCTCCTTTCCCCTGTGGTAAAGCAAAGGCAGATTTCTGCCATGATTCCCTCCTTCATTTTAATACCCTTTTTACTCATCATACAGACATTAGACCCCCCCCCCCACCTCCCCGTCCCTCCCACCCTTCATCTCTTTGAAATAATGTAACTTGGGCTTACACGGCGCAACCACAGGGAGGACTGTAAACTAGCTCTTTTCCCCCTCCCTACAATTAATTGGTGTACAGCCGTGTGCATATATGATAACAGTCGACCCCGCACCCACCATCACCACCACCTTCCCATACACACCCACCCAACAAGGAAAAGGGGAGGTTAATTAATGTAAGGAGCTGCATGTTCACTGAGATGCAGAGTTTACTGCCACCGCTGCCCCTCCTCCTCCCCTTCCCCCTCTCCATCAGCCCCGCCGCCACTACCCTCCACCCCACATCCCCTGCCGCCTTAAGAGCCTTGATTCTTTGCTAATGACCTAGTTCTTTTAATGAGCGGTATTAACCCCTGGCTACAGTCGCCCAGGTCTTAATTGTCAAGCCAGGCTGAAACGCAGAGTCCCTCACCCATCAGCAGGTAGGGGCGGCATGGGCGCTACATTAGCACGCCTCATCATCACCACTGGGTCCCCTGAAATGAAATAAATCATGAAAAAATAAATAACATTTTCAAAAATAAGTGGTTGCCCTGGCAACTGGCAGCCGCCATCATCATCAACCGTGTACCACCCCCCCCACCTCAATTGCATCCTCCTTTTAACCCCTCATGAAGATGATGATGATCGACCCCCACCCCACACCTCTTAAACCATCCCTCATTTTGGCCTCCTGCTGTGACCAGAACAGAGGAGACAGTGTGAGCAAAGAAAATATCTAAAACTCTAATCAGAGTGTTAGAAAAAAAAAAACTGCAAACTCATTAAGACATTCGCAAAAATTGAGAAAGGAAAAAAAAGAGTGATTAAAAATTCCCCTTTATGTTGCACCCAAGAGGTGTGTTTTAAAATTCAAACACTATTTACTATTAAGCACAGTATAAAATAAATCCAATAACGAGATATAGACACCTAATTAGCGCGAGGACGCCACGGCACGAGCTGCAGAAACGCTAATGAAGAAAAAATCCAAAATAGCACCAGAATCACTCATGAAACTTGACGGCAGCCATGATGCTAATGCGGCTAACACAGCAAGGTAGCCTCAGCAGTGGATTTACTAAAATTAAAACTATCCACTCTCCCGTCACGGAGAGGAAGAAGGTGATAATTGATTTGCCAAAAAAAAAAAAAAAAGCTGTTTTGTGCATCTTTAAAGTTTAGTTTTTACAGGCTGTTCTCTTCACGTGGGTTTGAGAAGGAATTGGAATAAACTTTGACAAAACATCTCCAGTCTCGGAAGAGGGAAGAGCCGTGAGCACATTAACCGCCCACGTCAACCAAATCTGGGCAACGCCGCGCCCTCGTGTTCGGAAATGGGTCCATTTCCCATCAGGATGCTGCTGCTCTGCCTCCACAACTGCGAGAATTAACGGCAATAAAGCTCACTGTCAATCTGCAGAAGGGCGGCGGCCGGGTGTGTGTGTGTGTGGTGTGTGTGTGTGTGTGTGTGTGTGTGTGTGTGTGTGTGTGTGTGTGTCTGGACCGCTGATGGTCGGGCTCCTGAAATGACAGCCCGTCGGTCAGATGGGGGGGGGGGACCTTGACCTGAGCTGTCCAACCAGCAAAGAGCCCTGCAGCACTGGGACCAGTATGACAAGGGCAGTGGGAAGGGCAGCGTGCGCTCACATGCACACACACATCGATGTTCCACAGAGCAAAAATCTCAAATACCTGGACAGAAGAGAAACAAGGAATTATGGGTAAATGCAGGAAAAAAAAAACCCCTTCACGAGCGGGGGAGGGGGCATCAGGACCTGAGGGCTTCTCCTGTAGAGATGATGAGTTTGTCTGACCCGTTTTATTTTATGAGCGTCTGTGGCGTTTAGGCCTGACCACGACCTCCTGCAGTACAGGTCCATCAGGACCGGCCTGGCCCGGGGTCCAGAAGTGGCCGTCTCTGTTCTGAGGGACCTTTGTGCCGGGCACCTGCTGAACGTTAGTCCAGATTAAACTCTCTGATAACCAACAGTGTGAATAAAACTGCACTGACACCCATCAGTCAGCATGTTTGAGTATCAGAACCAGACCTGGACTCAGAGTGTCCACACGAACCACAGTGCAAACCCACGGCGAGGGGCGGACCTCCGGCCCTTCACCACACGTGAAGCTTCCAGCGGCCGCGTGCTGCGACGTGTTCCCCAGGTTTGTTCCAGAGAGGTAAAAAAGGAGAGGTTCTTTTCTTCCGGGACGGCGCTCCGCTGGAGAGCCACGCTGTCCTTTTGTGAGGTTTGTCTTCTAAAAGCAATAAACGAGAATATCCTGCCTGAATAGGCAGTCTAAGAACCTTCACGGTAAATTTAAGGAGGGGAGATCCGCGGATGCCTCAGGAGCCACCAAATGCCTTTCCTTAAGCCGGCGGCATTCAAGGAGGAGGAGGTGGGAACGGTGGCTCGGAAATTTCCTTTCAACGCCGCCACCGTCTTTGCTTTCTTAGCTGCCTTTTTATTTTAGTGTGAAAGTGCCATCATCATGATCATCACCATCACCATCATCACCATCATCATCAGCACCCCTCCGGAGCCCTGCCGGGATATCAGCCGTCATTTTTTCCAGGGCAGGTTACAGTCTGTAATCCATGGCTGCCTCAGAATTAGAATGTCCCCCGTGTGTTTGATTTTTCGCCTCGTTTCTCTTCCTACACCCCCTCCGCTCTCCTCCTCCTGATGTCTTTTCTGTTTTTCTTGTTGTTGCCCCGAAGGCTCTACCGATGCTCCGCGGCCTCGCCGTTTATTCCTCCTAATCTCAGCCTCATCTCCGGGCTAGCTGTGACAGATGGTTATGGGCGCACAATAGTATTAAGAGTTTGATTTTTTTTTCCTCCTCACCTCTCCTGACTTCACCGCTTCTTCTTCTTCTTCTTCCGCGCGGCCAATCGGACGGCGAGGCCCGACTCTGGTGCGGCTAAACTCAAACGTCGCCTGTCACATGGCTCCTCCTGAGCTGCGGTGACCTCGCTGGCTGTTATTAAAAAAGACGTAGTATTTACCAGGATTCCGCTCTCGTCTTTTCTGAAGTATTCTCGCGTGCGGCGAACAAACGAATATCAGCCCCACATCATAAATTGTGGGCGCCAGCCGGAGTCGGTCTGATTTCAATCTCACCATCATTCCTGTCAGACGAGAGTGGCTGGATGATACATAGGGGTAAATAAGGCGGGTTAAATTAGCCCCTCCTGTCACTCCATACCTTTCACTCCCCCGGAGGCATCCTGGGAAATTGACTGCATGCTAGATTTTGAAAATTAGCCCCTTAATGTTAGCCAGACAAACAGGGTTGGCAGGCTGGAGTCTCCCGCAGCAGATTAATTACCAATTTCTCACCTCATTTTGCATTTATATCATTTTCTGTCCGTAAAAAGGGAAAATGATTGAATGGTAAAATATGCAGGTAATGGAGCGACCTCTAACCCCTTTAAACCAGCCGGCGTTGTTTACAGATTTAGTTTCAATTGCAGGAAAACCTCAGAATTATACATAATTCATCATGTTTGATCTCAAAAATCAATACCATCATCATCATCATCATCAGCAGCAGCAGCAGCAGCAGCCACGACTTCATTGCGATGCACCGAATTGATGCGTAACAGGGAAAAAAAAAATGGAGGCATCACGGGCAACTGTGGATGCGAGGCTGACGAGTGAGGAGCTGATCTCACGTCCACCAAGACCATGAAAAGTGGAAACCGCCGGGTGGCCACGAGCATTTACGTAACGATACGAACACGTAAACACATCGTCACCTGATGTGAGGGGAAAAAAACGGCCTTTTTCTGCGTTTGGTCCTGCATAATCTCAGACAGATGTGCTAAAACATCCCTGTCCAGGAAATGTGTCGGGCGGAGGAACGGCAAAACATGAACATCAGCGGGAACATGGGTGGGAACATGGGTGGGAACATGGGTGGGAACATGAGTGGGAACATGGGTGGGAACATGGGTGGGAACATGAGTGGGAACATGGGTGGGAACATGGGTGGGAACATGGGTGGGATCATGGGTGGGAAGATGGGTGGGAACATGGGTGGGAACATGAGTGGGAACATGGGTGGGAACATGGGTGGGATCATGGGTGGGAACATGAGTGGGAACATGGGTGGGATCATGAGTGGGAACATGGGTGGGATCATGGGTGGGAACATGGGTGGGATCATGGGTGGGATCATGGGTGGAACATGGGTGGGAAGGGAATGTGCTGGAGCTGCAGAAACAAGGTTGATTGTACCAAAACTCCCCGGCAGGTTCCAACCAGACTGATGGTTTTCCAACGCTCAGATATTCTGGGATGGCTTTCCCACCTTCCTGGAAGGATTTCTGCTCCACTTCAACGCTGAAGCAGACGCAGCGCCGCGCTTCCTCAGCGGCAGGATAAAGAGCAGAGCTGAAGCAGCACAAACGACAGGAACAAACTACTGTATGAGCTCATAATCCAAACACCAGTTTGCAAACAAATCGGCCAAGACGCCATGACGACCTCTGCCAGGCGACCCCGACGCAACCTGAGGTAGCAGAGCCTGAACGCCATCCACGCGGACGTGCACGGTGCTCCTCCGTGACTGATCCACACATCCAGGCGAAGCTGACAGAGTTGTGGGATTGGTGGGGGGGGGGGGGGTGCAGAGGTCGTGGAGTCGGATGTGGGTCTGCCGGTGCTCGCTGAGGATTAACACAAGCGCTGTGCTCAGGACATATGGCATTTGTCATCTCCCACTGGGGGAAGAGACTCTCCCTCAGCTCCTCCACCTCCTCCTCTGACTCCATCACATCTCTCTATCCCACTTTCTCTCCCTCCGCGCTCCTGTCGGGATTTAAAAGCTTGAAGTGCTTTAGTTGTTTAGTGTGCATTAAACGCCCCCCCCCTCCCTGAAACTTTGCAGTGTTAAAAGAAAAATGGCTTGGTGGAGGAGAGGCTGCTGACGCGGTGAAGCCGGCGGGGACTGCGGTCATCTCGGGAAGGTGCTAAACGCCACGTAGGGGAAAACGGTGACCTTTCCCGGTTTGTTAGCGTTTGTTAGCGTGCTTGATCAGGAACCAGCAGGAACTTTCTTTTGGTCTTTTCCTTAAATCAAAGCAAGCGCTCAGATTTACAGCCACCAATGAGAAAATATATGAAAAACAACGAATGCATCCGTTTCTTTAACAGCAGGATTTAGACACTAATGTGTGGATGCATTTTAAAGGAGCCCATGACTCCTCCTTGGGGGACGCTCACGCCACGATCCCCGACTGTTCATCACCTGAACACACATTTAGCAGACAAACACGTTCAGCAGACTTTAGCAACGTGTCCCTGAACGCAACGTGTCCCTGAACGCAACGCGGCGTCAAAAAAAAAAGCCCACCGGGGGATTTTCAGGATTTTTATTTTTGGCTGGTTGGACCAAGTTCTGCTCCGTGTCTGAGACCAACTGAAGCACCAAAATGGGCAGATTTGGTTTAAAAAGGTAGCAGAGTGCCGCCTCCTCCTGTTCCTGTTGGGGCCATCACTCAGGCTGACGCTGGCGGGCAGGTACGCGCCCGTCATTCTCCGTCTTTATAAACAGGAACGTTATTATGACATGATGGAGCGATGCGTTTTTGCCGCTTTATTTATGGGACACCGTAATCCGGCGGAAATGAAAGCTTGTAATTCGGCGGGTTGATGTTTATTGTGCGTCTGGCCGCGTCTCCAGACGTTTGATGAACAGCGTGTTGCAACGGCAGAAAAACGCTGTTGGAGGATCTTATGGGAGCTCGCCAAAATAATACCCCGTTCAGCACAGCTACCGTGTGAAAATGCCTCCCGCGCTGGCTCATATTTCACCGCCGGAACGAGCGGCTCGCCGTGCGGGTCCAGTGATGAATTACACCAAAGCACATTCCTTATGGGAAATCTGGATGGTGCAGGAAGGATGGGGAAGCGAGCTTCAACGACAAATTGCCTTCACTGCCAGTTAGTCGGCGCTTCCTTCTTCTCTGTGTTGTTGCCGCTGTTAGGGGAGGAAGGTTGGAGGCTTTATTCTGTCAGGTGGAGGTTATTTGGTCTTCTGCGATGGGTTTGGAGATCCCCTCTGGTAGTCGGGTCTCTGGGTCAGAGGCCGCCAGAGGAGGAATTTCCAGACACCAGGGGAATGGAAGCCGGGCAACAAAAGACCATCTGAGATGATGATTTACCCCATCAGCTCTGTCGATACCTGTTAGCAGCAGCGAGCAACAGCAGTGGGCTGGAGGCCAGACCAGCTGCCCAGTCGGTCAGCTGGACGGATTCCAGGTTGAATCCCTGGGATGTTTCCTAACAGGATACGGCGCTCAGCCCACTCTGTTCCTGCAGGCTAGAGCAGCGAGGCCGAGGGCCACGAGAAAAACCAACAATCTGGAGGATGAACTCCACCGCTCAGCCCGGCTCCACAAGAGCTTATGCAAGTATTCAGCCCCCCCCCCCCAGACACCTGCTGAAGTGTCCCTGTGCAAGGCACTAATCCTGTGATGGATCACAACCCTGAAATTTGACATCCAGATATCCTCCAACTATAAAACTCAAGCATTCGAGGGCAGGAGAGTAACTTTGGTTCAGACGAATCAATAATCACAACTGTTCTAAAATAACCGCTGCGTTCCCTCGGATCAGCTCCGATCTCTCGTTATTTACCGCGGCAGAAAGCAATACCTCCACTAGAGGGTGCTAGCACCAATCTGCCACAGTTCCCAACACTGCAACATTTGGGTGTAATGCCGCCCGTCGCTGCGTTTTGACTTTTTGGATTTTGTAAACTTGACTAAAGATTAGGGAAACAACAGAAGCTAAGAGAAAAGGCTGCGCTATCATTTGGAGGCTGTGATTGGCTGCTGCAGTCACATGGTCAGTCAGCTGTCTATGATTCGCTTATTTTCACACCAGCAAATCGTTAAATCGGCAGCTGCAAATGAAAGAATCAACACATTATTGAAATTTTAGACTTTTCCCTCCTTTGTCCTCTCTTTTTTCCGTCCTCTGCCACACACGCCGACAATACTGAGCTTACGGCTGCTTCATAACGGGAAGCTTACCAGCCGAGCGCGTTTCCTCCTTCGGTCCCAATTTACCTCTGAATAAATCTCAAAATTCATGAGCATGTTAGCAGGCGTAATCCAGCCCCGATGTGCCGTTTTCAGAGAGGAGAGATTAGCAGTCGGCTAGTTTTTGTTAGCAGCAGCAGTGTAGGTGGTCGACAAAAGCCTCTACAACATTAAAAAACAAAAAAATAAATGGTCTGAAGGTATCAGTGATGCGCCTGCTGCATCGGGAGGCTAAATAGGTGGTCTCAGCTGCGTCTGATTTATCGACGCCCCTCAAAGGGGAGCTGTGTTTCTTGTCAACTCTCGGGGTGAAGGGGAGGTGGTGGGAGAAGGGGAAGAAAAAGAGTGATCATTTGTGCTGATCGGGCAAATTTTCTGTCAACAGGCTCTGGCAGATGAGCGCGCGCGATAAAAGCATCGCCAAGAAAAAAAAAACCTTTCTCCAGCCTCCAGATGAGTATTTGCGTCTCCTCCGTAGGCCGTTGCTCCCCGCGCCTCCTCGCAGCATTTATATTCCAGCAAAGTGAAGTAATTACCAGCGAGGCACGCTCAATAATTACAAACCCTCCGTCACGCTCATGTAGGTAATGGCATATCTCTCTCTGCTGGCGGCGATAACGCAGGTGAGACGAATTGTAGAAAACAGATCTGATAGTATTGTTATGGCAAAGAAATGTCATTATGATCAAGGTTAGCAGTGCTGCTGCTGCTGATGAGTGGGGGTGGGGGGTGGGGGGTGGGGGTGTTGACTCGTGTTTGTACATGTGTCTTTTTCTCACCTTCTTGCAGGTTGCAAAGTCTCTGACAGACACTTCGCTGGAGGAGCAGCCCAGAAGTTGCAGCTAGCAGCGTCTCCTCCCGCGCCGCCACGTGTCCGTCGGCAAATCGGCATGAAATTTGCTTAATTATCAACTGCAAATCGACAAAATATTAGGTGTTGTTGACTGTAATCCCATTTCGCCCCAGTTTAATTTCCTCGACTCTTCGCCTGTCGGCGTGTTTACACGGGATTGGACACGGTGGCGTCCCGCAGATCCCGGCTATCCAGTGCAGCATCCAACCAGGAGGCGTCGGGGAGCGAACCCTTTAATTAGCAAAACGCAGCCCTTAATGCTCGTCTCCTTGAGAGTTTGACCCTATTTGTTTGTGCCGAGGTAATTTCATTAGGCCCGTGCGATTCCCAGGAGCTGCTGCGAGTTAACGCTAAATGCTCACCAGAGAGGGGATAAGTATTTGGCAAAGCATCAGCAAAGAGGAGAGCAGGAGCGGCGAAGCTCAATAACACTTCTTTCATGTTGATAAATTCCATTAGCGCTCAAAGGCTGCTGTTTGTGCTCTATTTTATTTATGATAATGCTCCGGCGTTCCCGGCGAGGTGGGATTCATCACCAGTGCCACCTATGTAGCCTGACAGCAGGCGGCACACGTCTGTGATTTGTTCGGAACGTCGAACATCGCTCTCAGGCCGCAAGCATCCCATCCCGAAACTGCACGGAACCGGCTCGGTTCTCCTCAGGAATGGTGGAAAAATCACAGACCAGCATCGCGCGGTAGCATTAGCAAGAGCTAACTTTATCGCTAACATAAAAGGAAGGAGAGGAACTCATTCATCGGGACAGTCAATTCCCCACTGTCACTCTAAATAACCTTCTTTTTGTCCGATTTATTTTTAAATCAGGAGTTATAGTTTGTAGTGATGCGAGTTTTTCTCAAACTTTGATTATTCTTATTATTTTATTTTTATTCCATCATCTGTGCGTGGTTTATTTCCCGCTCTGATCAGACCTGTGTTCAGAACCATCTCTCTGTGGTTTGGACGCAGCAGCGCTTCGCGTCTCCTTTATGACATACACATGTCAGGAGCCGCCGCGCGGCCCCGGCAGGCTTTTATTTAGGGATCCTGTCGCAGCTCCAGGACCTGCGGGATGTGATAGCCTCCACAGAGTCTGCTGGCAACGTGCAAAGTTTCAGTTCCAATAAAAAGCGATCAGGCCGCCTGCGTGCGTCTCTGCATGCATGTGGCTTTATTTGACTCTGGATCCACGCGTGTTTGCGCACGCCTGCGTACATTTTGCATGCACATATTTTTTTTTGCATCCATGTGTCCCGTGTGTGTGTGTGTGTGTTCTGCATGTTTCAGGTTGCACACACACACACACACGCATGCACGCACCCCCGCACGCGTGCGCGCACACATACACACAGACGTTGAGGTTGGAAACATTCTGATGTCAACAGCAAAGGGAGAAATAGAAAACACATTGAAATCTCTGGCGCTGAGCGCGGCACTCAGGAGCCAGGCGAAATCACGGCACGAGCCCGGCGCAGCGCGTGACAGGGTGCATGATGGGATAGCTCTTTATCCTCAGAGAGAGGTACATCCCATCTGAGGACAGGCGGTCGGTACAGGTTGTACCTATTAGGGCAGCTTAGTAACTCAAGAAGCAGCAATTTAAGTGGGAGTGGAGGAGGGGGGAGGAGGAGGAGGGGCTAAACTAATGCCATAACTCCCAGAGCTCCCAGGAGACAGCTTTGAGGATTGGACTGGTTGACAGAGAGAGCCGTCATCACGGAGGTGGGTATGAGCGGCGTGATGAGGAGACCCGCTCCGTGCCAGCCATTATTCTGGACAGATTGCAGCCGGGGAGGAAGAGGCCTCCTTTTGTCTCCCAAACGCCACTCCAGCGCGGCGTCGGAATAAAGAAACGCGCAGAGGGAAACGCCAGATTTGGCATCACACGCTTCCAAATTTCAGTGTTGTTCCTTCTAATGGAGGAGGGGGGGGGGGGGGGGGGAATTCTGTTTCTGACGATGAAACGACACGTACCAACCTACTGTTCCTCTTCTCCTGTTTTCTTCTTCTGTGGTTGGCAACCGGGACAGAACGCAGGGAACAGTATCCTATCACTTAAACGGTTAAGTATTTTATGAGTAAAATGCTTCCAAATGTCCCTCCAAACCTTCCAGACCACACCAAAGACAAAATGAGGTAATATTACGTTTCTGAAAAGTCCCCCGTATGATACCGCGACTCTGCTGTAATTACATCAGAAAAACGGTGCGCTAGCCTCTCGCTCTGCTACAAGTCAGGCCGTTTGGCACAAAGTTGAGCTCATTAGACGAGCAGCAGAGAAAACTTCTTCAAATGTTTCCCAGCCGGTGTGAAGACCATGACATGCAGACGTACAGGAAAATGTGTACCCGGAGCGCCGCTGCCGGCAGTTTTAAGGCTCCGGTGTTAGCCTCCGCGCTAACACGTTGTGACAACAGCGTGCTGGAGTTGTTGGATTGCAATTACAGTAATAAAGCTTGGAAATGAATCAAAATAAAAGGAAGGAGCTGTAAAAGCTATTAAAAGTTCAGGAGGAGGGAAAAAAAGGTGTTTTTTTTCTTCCCGGTTGCCCAGGCGACGTCCGGCTAAGCATCGGGGTTACAAATGACATAAAAATGACCTCCTGGCAACAAATGAGGAGAAAGTTGAGCACTTTTCTTAGTTTGTGCATTTTCTCAGTCTTCAGCATGCTGAACTCCTTCTCAGCCATGAAGAACACAGTTGCAGAAACATGTTTTTCTCATCCGCGGAATCTCACGCCGACTTCCTGACATGGTTCCCGACATCAGCATCAAGTGATGCGCAGCATCAACGTCAGATAAAGAGAGTCACACAAGGCGCCATGATGCTAACGCAGAGGAGCAAGTCCAGACAAGAACAATCAAACCCTGATCTGGGCCCTTCAGCTCGGGTCATTCCTCTGGGAGCGGCGCCGGTCTCTTAAACCATCATCACCTTGTACCACATGTTAGCGTAACTGACACCAGAGGCGGACTGTGACGGCGCTACGGCTGCAGTGTGAACAAGTCATTTAAATGGCTTCCTGAAGCTAAAACCACCATTTCGTTGCGTAAATATGTTGAAATTTCTATAATGGTCTGGAGGCCCCGCCCACACCAGTCTCCATGGCAGCCTAATCTACTGCAGATTTTAAAAATGGCTATCAGAAAACAGGCTTTCCTGTAAGTAATCCCCTCCTCCATGAAAAAGAAACAGTGCACGAGTGCTTGTGTTAGCCTGTGTGTGTATGTATGTACGGGGGGGGGGGGGGGGGTCCTGTCTGCATCTAGCTATGTCAGGCTGTATTTTGAACAGTGCTAATCATATACCTTTGTGGACACTTAATTAAAATTACAAAACCAATTTTAATCGGCAGTCCAATTAATATGTAAATATATGCAAATGTAGTAAAACAAGGTGGTGATTAAGTTAAGGACACTCTATTTCATGTCTTCTTTAAGTGTGAAAACAAACCATCTTTTTCCCCTGCCACTGCACCGCCGCCACCCCCCAAAAACATCCAAGACTGATAGTTTTGTGATGTTTACCGGCCACATGCCGCGCTAAGAAAATAAGCTCAGTGGTGTCATTAAAAAAAAGACACAGAAGAAGAGACAGTTATTAAGAGCTGTTAATTACACCAAACATGCAGGAACAGCCCGTCGCCGTGTCGCCGGTATTTATGGTAATATTTGGAGGCTATATCCACGGGCTGCGTTTGAAATTCAGGACATGGTCTTCCAGGTTTGAGGTGAGAGTTGACTTTCAATTCTAATTAGGCCTCGGAGACACGGTGGTCTTTCAAAGCGGTATCCGTGGCGGCTGCAGGGGCATGCCAGCGAGGGGGGGCAGGTAATAACGAATCTGAGCCGACGTTAAATAACTTTGGGCAAAGGATCGGAGAGAAAATTAATTTACCTAGTGAGGGAGGCCCTGCAGTGCCGGCCAGGTCAGGTCATTAAACTCTGTTGCTCCTGAACAGCAAAACGACACTAAATACTTGCTAATGAACCGTTATCGCCTCTTCAGCTGGGCTGCACACGCTAATTTGCTGTACGGAACCAAACAAAAGCAGAGATACATACAGAATCAACAGCCAAACGCATAAACGTCTGACTCAAGAGTCCAAAAAGAAAACCACAGAAGAAAAATTCACCTTTTCAAATGCTCATTATGCTGATTAGCTGGAGGATGACCGTGCAAAAAGCTCAGCAGAGATTTAAACAAATGAGGTTTTTTTGTTCCTCGGGTCCAGGCGTGGTGTGTGGCCGTGCGCGCGCGTGTGTTTGCACGCTTCTAAACATTCATGCGTGTAAACACATACATTCGTGCGTGTTCCCGCCTGTCCGTTGCAGTCGTCCTCTCGCGTCGGCACGCTTATTTGCCTCCGCTCAACACAAACACAACAATTCCACGTGTGACAACAGCGAGTTCAACGTTACGAGTGAGCGTGCACGGGCACAGCGTGCGCGAGCGGCGGGGCTTATGCGAGCATGTGTTCAGGACACAAGGTGGGCGACATGTTGGAAACAGCTTGTGTCATCAAGTGTTAGCAACCTGTAATCCCATCTGAGCTCTGAGGACGTGCCGCCGCCCCCTCCGTGTCGCTGCAGCTCCCTGGGGCTGCCAGAGCCACCTGCGCCGCTCTGATACCTCCGCTACACGGCTTTCCAGGTGACTTACACACACGAGCACCAGGAGGGAGGTCTCAGCTGTTAGCAAGGTGAAGCTAGTCCCCGAGCAGAGGAAGCTAATGCCAACAGTCTCAGGTAGCTGCGCGGGTGGCGATTTGTTCCACCTCACAGAGTCTGCTGCGAGAACAAACGGATCTAATTCTGAAAATGTTACCTCCTATACATCGGACCAGTGGATTTTTAGTTCCATCTCTGGACTTCAACATTCACGAGGACGCCGGCCGTTATGGCAGCGAGCGTTTCTGCATGACTGATGGATGACAGGAAGTCACGCACAGCGAAGAAGCAGCTTTTCTAATCTGGTTTGCAAATTGCATTTGGACGCAGAAACCAGAATTGGAACCGGGATCACCGGACATCAGCGAGGGCCGTGGTGCTGCTTCTGACACTGACGGGTCCTGGAACAGCTAAGAAACTGTTTACGGGCCACAGCAGAAGCTGCGCCGACAACAGGAGCGCGTAAAAGCCGCTGAAATCAACCACACAAATCTGACTTGATCCCAATCCAATGTTCCAATGATGCCATCTTTGGAATTCCAGCTCCAGAAACCCTTGTCGGTACTCCGTCGTTGGCCACCCGCTCCAGACGTTGGTTCTGCTGCTCGTAAACGGCTCGTTTCCTCATCTACGATGGGAAAACTCAGATGACCAGTTTCAATAAGTATGATTCGGTGCCAGGAAATCCATTTGAGGAGAGACATGAAAACCTCTGACGTGGAACGATCTGGATACCAGAGAACCCATGTGTAAGGGACCAGACCGGAGCGGATCAGACCGCCTCCGACCAACAAAGACCGGCTGACAGGTGTTGTCATGGTCGGCATTATTCTTGTTGGAGGAAGGTTCTTTACTCATAAAGCGATGAAAAGTTCTGAGGTTTTGTTGTGCGACTGAAGTTAGTAGCGCGACAAAGAAAAAAGCTACGTTAGCGGTGATATTTGATTCAAGCTCAGACAAATTATCACCTGCAGAAGGAGGTGAGAAAAAAAAAAGCATCACAAAATGTCTGAATTGTTGAGGTTCTACGAGTGTTGAAGGAAGGTTGCGCACAAGAACGACAACACCTTAAATCAGACGTTTCCTCACCTGACGGCAGCTGGAATCATCACGACTGTCAGTGACGTGTGAGTTTCGGTGGAGACATCACAGATTTATCCTCAAGCTGTTGTCATGAATTCACATGTTCTCTTAAGTTCATAAACACGCCGCTCTGCATTTACCAGATGATTCCCTGATCTTCTGCTACTCCTCTGCCTCAGGGGGAACGAAACCGACTCGGTACGCAAACACAGACATGATTTCTATCACTTGACAATTAAATTACACGGGGACGCTCGCTGCTCCAGTAAATACCTTCAACATTTTCCTGTCCGAGGACAAGAAGCGGCGCGGTGATGCTAATGGTAGGCTGGCAAATCCGCAGAGAAATCCACTCAACGCGCAATTTAAAAATGGAAAGACGAGGTTGGACCAGGCGGCAAAATGCTGCCAGCAAAGACAGAGAGCGAGATGGTTTTAATTTTAATTCAGCAGGTTTTACTGTATATTTGGCAGAAGCCAAACTAAAACCGACCAAAATGTGATGCTGGGTCATGCTGATGTTAGCTTACAGCAGCGATCGGGCTCATGTGATGTGCAAATAAAACAGCTGAAGGGTCAATTTTTAACCTGCGACCAAAAGGATGGACGGAAGGACAAGATGGGGGACTTTACCACTGACCACATCCGTCACAGGGTCGCATTCGGGTTGATTGATTGCTCGGTGGCTCAGCATGAAAATGGGAAGTAGGTTCCTGTGTTCAAAGCTCGTTATAAGGAGGCCCTGAAGTGCATTTTTCCAGACAGGAGCGAGCGTTTGTGTGAATTTTCATAAACACATTAAAGTGACAGACGTTAGCCTCCCTGTAATTCTGTGATGATCAAACCCACGAGGGATTATTGTGCTAGCGTCATTAAAGATCCTTCAAACACATTAGCGATGAATTTGAAACTTTACTTTCTTCTGTCTGACCAGTTTGGACTTGAGCCACCGTCTTTCTTGGTCTTAAAGACATTCAAATCTCAAAAGCGCGATGATGAATTGGCCAATAAACCTAGCGAGCGGCGCAGATACATTAAAACTGCCGCCAGTTAAAGTGTTGCGCGAGTCGGACATAATGAACCCTGTCCGTGTTAATAAATGAGGTTACCAGGTTAGCGAGGGCATCGTTATACAGCAGCTTGTCACTATGACACATCGTCAGCACCATCACCGTCCTCATTAGCATGGCCACTTTTACAGGTGATGCCGCTGGAAGACGGCGCCACGACCGCGACGCCAGAGCTGGCCGGGAAGAACACATCCAAGACAAAACAGAAAGGATCATTAGAGCACATTAAAATCCACATTACAGCTTTTACTGCCTCCTCCGGAGTCAGACCCACCCGGGTGAGTCATCTTCGGCTCGCCACGCTCTGACCTAATGGCAGCGCGTGTGGATGCCTGCCCACTGAACGCAATTTGACCACGGCGCGATCAGAAGAACGCCGAGGTACGTTGCGCCGCTTTATTGGAAAAACACGAAACGATCCCACATGAGCGAACACCGTGTCAAACAAGGGCAGAGTGTGGATCCTGAGGTGACCCTGTTAAAGAATATCGTTTGAAGATGATCGAGCCCAACGTGCGAGTGGAGGCATTTCCTGGCGTGGGGTCGTTACAGCAACTTCCCCGTTCAGAGAGGGAAACTTCAGATCGAACATTAGCATCAGCAAATGTAGTCACATATAAACTACGGAATAACGTTCAAGTGCATGGAGGGCGACGTGGATCGGTTCCAATCTGAGCCACCAAAACGTCCGCGACTTGATGAAGCCGTTGATGAACCGGTCGAGGACGTGGTGAAAGCAGAACCCGCGGGTACGGAATCAAAACACGATAGATTTCACGCTCAAAGTACCAGACATCCTTCACTTAGAACGTCTAGCTTTTGTGGAAATGCTGAAAAATAAATGGTGGATTTGTCGGATATTTCCAGCTGATGTCATGGCGCGACTCGAAAACTTATGGAATCTTGGGTTTGAGCACTTGACTCAACACACGGATCGTGTGGATGTTGTGGCAGGTTGGATCAGATCGACCACGGAAAAAGGTTTCAGGGACGAGGGTTTCGCATCGAATTCCGATGGCAAACGCCGAGGCCACACACGGCCTCGGGTCTCGGCTTCTCTGGTGGCGTCCGCGTTCCCAGCTCCACTTAAATATATTATCCTGCAACTGAGCTCCACGTTCAGCTGAGGGCGACGACGCTGGCAGGAATCTGGGGGGGAGGGGACGTGCGTTGCTCGCTCATGATAAATGAGTTTGCATTGTCTGTCAGGCGAGCTTCCTGCCAGCCCAGGTCACTGCTTATTCAATTACCACTTGCCAATGTCCTAAATACTGATTGATGGATGAGCACGGCCAGTGAAGGACTCCTGGAGACGCGCTGCCACTTTTCCCAACGCAAAGGGAAACCTTTACCTAATTGTTATCGACTCGTATTGAATACGCGGTGGCGGCCGCCGTCCTGGATCATTTTTGTTGGATTCGCAAAGTTCCAAGAAACCTATTGGGGAACAAAGAAAATAACAACGTTTGGGTCCTTTTCTTTAGGCTGCTAGCACAGGAGAACCAAGAATCTCTGGACTCTGGATTGGAGGAGCATAACTCAGCGAAGGGGAGCGAGGACTCTGCTAGCACGCTATGAAAGGCAGATTTTCTGACAGCAAATTATTAAATATCTGACAGATTGGAGCTTTCACTGAGCTCACGAACTAAACCAAAGCTAACACGGGCGGGAGCGACGCAAACACGCTCGGCTGACCACACACCCTCAACAGAGCCTCGTCTTTATAAACTGCTACAAACTGTTAAAATTAGAAGGAAAATTAGGCTCGCGGCTCTGCGGACCATAATGTGGCTTTCTGCGTGTTTGATTTGGACTAAAAGAGACAGAGCGAAGTTCTGGAAAATCCGTCTGCGTGCCCTCGCGGCCTGTTCTCTGGGCTGGTGTGTAGTCATGTGGTCCGGGTGTCTCAGGGGCGTGCTCGGGGTTAGGGCCATTGATGAGTCTGCGGCTGACATTTGAGTGTGATTGAGGGGGAGTGCAGATACTAAATCACTGCATTGTTCTGCTGTCGGTGCGCCCCGTCATTCCTGCTCTTTACAGAACAACGCCGCGCTTCTGATGGGATAATAACCAATTAGAGAGCAGAAGCCCTGCCTGAGGTGCGGACAGCAAAAATGCAAGAAAACTCAAGCGGGAATGGAGAAAAGTGAAAAAGAAGCCTTTGTGAATCAATAACAGATTTCTGTTTTGGCTCCCAAACAGTCAGAAAAACAGCAAAACAGTCCTGGCGCTCTCTCTCTCTCTCGCCCTCTCTCTCTCTCTGCCTCTCACTGTTAACAGTGCTGCGCTTGCGTCTAATGATAAGGTAAATGAAAGGATATCTGAGAGAACCGGACCTCTCTGAGTGGTGCTTTCAAAGACTGGACAAACTGGAACAGTTTGAAAAATGGCCGCAGGCGAGCTGGATGATTGTCAGCCATGCAAATAATCACTTACTTACACTCAGTGAGTTTGCTTCGGATAAGGCAAATTACCATTTGAAAATGAGCTCCCAAACACTCTGGGCGAAAGGCTCGCATCACGATTCCCGGGTCTACCACTGTGGACGCGTAACCGCACACAATACACACGCACACAACTCACACACACACACACACACACACACACACACACAAACACACACAGCTGCGTGCTGCCTGTGAACTGGCTGCAGGGAATCACATGAAGGCTCTGATCTGATTGAGGGTTTGTTTTATTGCTGCATCCAGTTGAAATTGGTTTCCAGCCTGTCGGATGCTGCTGCGGCTTCATTCAGCAGGTTCCTGATGTTGTCGTCGTGGTGACGTGCCGCGGAGGGACGACGACACCCCCGGACACTTTTTTTTGTGTATTTGCACAGTCGATCGCATCAAGCTGTACGTTTTCCTGGTGACAGGAAGCTAAAATAAACTTCCTGTCCGAAGCACTGCACAACCTGCCTGATTCCAGCTGGACACAGCAGGAAAGTTGTCTGCTGTGTATCAGGTATCGTGAGACAACAGAGAAGAAGGTCAAAGCCAGAGGTTTGAACTACCGAACACGCCTAAAACCACACTGCAAGTCCCCATCCTGTCAGCTGACTACGGCGGGCAGATGTTTTTACAAAAAACTGTAAATCTCTGCACGTTGAAGCTCCTGTGGTGTTCTTCTTCTGTGGTGGAGGGTCAGACAGGTGCCGCCGTCTGCACACTCCGACACCCCGGCGGCTCAATAGCCAGGTTATAAAAAGCGCTCTAAGCCCATCTGATCCTTTTAGTTGCTGAGTCTCCGGGTGATTCCGGAGCGTCTCTCAACAATAATGAGTTCCCGGCCGGGAACGGGAGGTGAGCAAAGTTTTAGCCACAGCGAAGAACTAATGCCAGTTTGATTAAATGCTCTGGATACAAGCAGCAGGGGGTTCTGATCCGCTCACCATTAAGGTTCTCAGGCCTGACAGAGCTTCTCGCTACCGTCTTTCTGACCTTCCTGGCTGAGGCCAGGCGTAGCGTCCACACGCGTCGTCCTTAGCATCTTAAAAAAATGCATCAGTGAGGTTTTCCCAAAGCTTGACTGACTTCCAGCAGATGTGCAGCGGTCTGTTTGTTTACATTCCTACATACGTTAAGTGTTTGTTTGATTGCAAGCAAAATCCAAATTGTCATTTAGTGACGTCCAATAAGCCGACGGGTCTTTAAGAGTGTTGCCGTGTTTAACAGGGTTAACTACACAAACAAAGACGGAGTGAATGTGTAATTTGGGGCATTCAAATTTGGTGGAAGCGTAAAAAAAAAAAAAGTTCTTGGGGAAGCATGCTTTGCTGCATATTAATTCTTATCGTCGTGATGAATAATCGTGCTCCTTATGAGGAAGAGTCAGTAGAATAGAGCCGCACTCGGAGCTGTCATAATTAACAGAGTGGCTCAACAATGGGCACATTCTCAAAGAGAGTTCTTATTAACACAGACGCAATGGCGGCGCTGCATATTTAAACAGCTATTTAGAGTGGAAGGGATCAAAACCACCAATGAAAACACGCCTTTTACCGTTTCTGCCTCAAATGAATGCCAGCTGACAGTGGAGGCCCGGGTCCAACTGTACGCTGCCCCGAGGTGGCAAGAAGCTTTGGCGTGACACCGCCATTACCCACGGGGCCTTGCACACCTCATTAGCGACAGAGTGTCCTTCGGCCACCCATGGGCGAGCTTCGGTCCCTGACTGGCTTAACAAGATCACATTTAAATCTTCAGCGAGATGGTTTCCTGATGAACATTCATCAGCGGGACGCGATTATTTCCAGGCGGATTCCGTCTCAGATGGGGAGGAATTCCGACAATCAAAGGCCCTTCCAGCACAAACAGACGTGAGGGTGGTAGAAGCAGCAGTTTAGACCATCGAAACATCCTGTCAGCAAAAAGTTTAGGTTCGAGCTTGCCCCCCCCCCCCCCCAATACTCAGAACTCATTTTGATGCGATCTGCTGCGCGTTCCTGAGGTGTCCCAGACGAGCTCCTAACCCACCAGAAGAAGTGTTGTTTCTGGATCAAAAATAGGAAAGTGATCCGAGGACAAGCTGAAGATGAAGCCTTGGGAAGAAGTTTACAAATGGATAAACCATCTGCATTAAAAACATCTCCATCCCATAAATTTCCTTCTTTCTCCATTCTGGAGGTCGGGCACCTCGAAACTGGGAAAATGAGGAAAAGGTGAGAACCAGCCAGACAGCTTTGGCGAATAGTCAAATAAGCCGTTGTCTTCCCAAAAAAGGTGCCATTGTGTCGGCTATCTGCTCTCCTCCTTCGACGGATACTTAAAACATCTCGGCTGGAGCGGAGACTCAATCAGAACTAATGTAGATTAACGCCGGCGACTCATCCTTGTCAGCAAACCAGAACAAAGAAGCTCCATCTTCTAAATGTTCCATCACATGGCGAGATGGATGGTTAGAGCCCAGAATTCAACCATGAGCCCTGAATTCGGGCTGAATAGCCGTTCCACAGTGCGCCTGTCAGGGGTGATTACAAGCTTAGCAAGAAAAATGAGATACTGGTTGACCTATTTCTGAACACTTTGTTTCACACACCCCCAATCTCCCCTTCCTCCATTACCGTCCTTTCTTCCGACCAAGTTTTCCTACTTCTTTCTTCTTCCCCGCTTTTCTCTTCTGCCCCCTCTGCCCACTGGTTCTCCTCCAGTTAGGGGTCAGGTCAGAGGCCACCTGGCTGCGCTACGTTGCAAAGTGTGAGCAACCTGGCAACAAAGGCCTCTGCTGTCGCTCGGTTCCAAACTTTCACCTTCCCCACCCCTCCCCCACCCCCCTCTGGCCTTTCTGAAGAAAACCCCTGCAGGGATACTTCAATGGGTGGTGGTGGTGGTGGTGGTGGTGGGGAGGGGCATCCTGGTGGAAGCGTCCAGTCCTCTGAAACGCCAAAGTTTGGACGCTGTCACGAGCCGAGTCACACTGGGAACTCAGAGAGCTGGGAGGTGACACACCTCTGGGAAATGGCACGTCGGCAAGCTCCGTTTGCGGATTTAGGTAAAAACAAGACGTTGGTCTACAAACATCACTTCAGACGGTTAAAAACAAATGGTTAATTGAAATAATTGGCTGTGAAATGAGATGAAGGAGTCGGGGTTTCATGGAAATCCTGTGTTGAGTTGCACAGATAAGGGGGCTGGTCTCGGGAAGAAGTAAGTAGTTTGTTATTTCGCCGCCTTTGACTAAGGTCATACCAAATTAACAGACGACTGACAGAATAAAAATAGCATACCATTAAATCTTTTTTTTCCCCGTCTCTCTGCTCATAAACCTTAAAGGTTGACCTGATTTTTTTTTAACGTTAAACTATATGGAGAAATTAAAAAAGGGGAGGAAGACGAGGGGGTGGGAAAATAGTCAAATAAGCAGCGCGGACTAATTTCAACCATGTCGCCGGCTCAGGTTTCATGTGGGATCTGCGGCAACTAAAAATACTTTGGCTCTTTTTGTGGGAGAACAATTAACAACAAAAAAAAAGTCAGAAACAATGCAGAAGGAGTGTTTTCAATTACGCCGGCAGAGATTCTCAAACTTTATGGTCAAGCGTTGCCGAGAATTATAATCAATTTTCAGGTGATAAAGCAACATAAACAGGAAGGGGTGGGGTGGCGGGGCATTTAATTGCCAGCACATTCGTTAACAGGCTTAGCTCTTGTCTCGGGCCTGTGCGACGCTCTCAGCATTCAAATAGATCCTAATTATTTCTCGCGAAGGTCTTAAGATTGTCAACTCTTGTGTTGGCCGATGATAAAACACGTCTCTTTCAAACTCAATCATTACAAGTACATTCGACGAGCGTAAATGGCTCAGAGGTTGGAGCCGCATTAACTCTCGTGTCCATTATGGCGGCTTGGCCTGGCGTACACAAAAAAGCAGATTACATCCTGGAATCAAACCCGAACTGATGATCGCGCTCCTAAACAGTCAATTATGGGATGTTTACTGTGGTGCTGCTGTTGCTTTTTTTGTCTCTGCTCGCTTGATAACGTGCGAGACCGACTTTAGATTGACAAGGATTTATGGGAACGGAGTAAAAGCCAATCATGTAAACGCCAATTACAAGTCCGCTGAGGGGAATTAAAGCGGCTGAATCAAGATTTCTCTCTCCCGCCCACCCTCTCCATCCTTTTTCTAAAAACAGACAAAAAAGAAGGAAAGATAGCGGCTGTTTAATGAGGAGAAGGGGATGATGATGATGGGGAGCGTCGGCATCATAATATGCAAATCAGCTGTGAAACGGCGTCTGATGGACTTCTGTACCGGGCGGCTACCAGTGAAGACCACCGCTGCTGAATTATTATGATAATTGAGGAGTTTTGGAAGCCGAGTGGAACTCAAACTGCACAAATCTCCTCTGACGTGCTATCTGCAGATCTCCACAGCGAGAGTTTTTAAGCCTGACAAGATGCAGGGTGAACGCACGTGGACGGCCACGGTGGGCCCACAGACCTTCAGCAGCTGTTTCCAGGTGAGTCTGTGGCAACATCCAGATTTAAAACATTCAAAGTTTCAGTTCTGGAACAGATAACGACTCTCCACCATCTCTGGTGACACCGGCTCCAGGCCCCAGACACCCCCGAGTCCAGCGGTCTTGAGTGAGCCACGCCGTGCACGGTCAAAGAGCAGGATAAAGACACAGTCTAACAGGGCTTCAGACGTGTGACATCAGAGTCAATCAGCCATTTTAAATCCAGGTGAACCAGTGAGACGACTGGTTCCTCCGTGTCACCCTGCAGAGTCTGAACAACAGAACCAGCAGACAGACGAGCAGACGACTCGATTAATATAAAACACATCTCGTGGCTAAATATCAGGAGGAGCTGGCGCCCTTTGAAGTCCTTTCGTGCTTAACGTAACCCAGTCGCCGCTCGCCTCGCGCTCACATTCTGCCTTTAATGTGGCGAGCCGGGTCAGCTTCCTCATATCGTCCCAACCATCACGTCACTGCACGTCTTCAGAACTCGGGATTATTTGCATTTCCTGGTCTGTTTGAGCTTCAATCACACCAAAGCGCCCAGCACTGAACAAAAAAAAAAAAAAGGAGGGGTGGGAGGGGTATCACCCCTAAAGTAATGTGGTGCCACAGAACTCAAACCAGATGATTCTCCTCTATTTTTACCTTTTCTTTGCCAAAGAAACATCAGGCACATCCTGTACGCTTCAGTGAAGACAGGCCAGCTAGAGCTTTCCAAAGGAGAGGGAACAAAAAAAGCCCCCCCCCAACACACACACGTACGCACACACACTCTCCTTCCACGCTGGTGTGTATGATCTGCGGAGATGATATGACTCAAACACATGTACCCACATCTGCGAGGAGATGGACCTGGCACAGACGCAGCCTGATCAAATGCAACGTGAAAGACAAAAGACCGAAACCTGAGCGGCTCCGACACAAGCAGACATGGAAATTTGTTGCTAAACAGATGCTATTTCAGTCCTCGGGGACAGAAAGAAAAGGACGAGTCAAATGATAAACGTTGAGGAATGCGTCTCATGATCGAGGATCATCTGATTTCTATAATCTGAAGACATCTGATCATGTTTCACCCTCTCTCGGGTTTCCCCCGGTCTGAGCTCGGGCTCGTTTGCAGAAACGAAGAAAGAATCTTAAAAAGTTCAAGCAGAAATGACGTCGCACAACTTGAGCGGGAGGCTATCACGGGGGACGGAGCTGAAGAAGATCCAAACGCACAAAACCTTTCCAATCAAGCCCATTCCGCACAGCCAAGTGCTGGCGATGGAGTCTCCGAGGCCAACTCAAAACTTATGACCAACTCTGAAAGTTAGCATGTGACAGAGGTGAAGACAAGTGAGGCGCTGGCTAACAGCCGCGGCACAATATGATAAAACATCGAACAGACCCAGGAATCAGAGAGGGACTTTTGGATTCACAAATATCCCCAAAGAACACCAGATGATGAGTCCAGGGGAGGGGATTCAGAGCCACGGCCTCCTCAGTCCTCACGATGGTCCAAAATATTTTTGCTTTTGTGTGACGCATTAAGAAATGTTTCATCGTTGATCATTGCAGTAAAGCAGACTGATGTGAAGCAGGAAGGCCAACGCTTATCTTCCCCTTCAGCTTGAACCAGACCACCATCTGGCCGTGAGACTTCCAGGTCAGCAAGGCGAGTCTTAGCTAAACCCGCTAAAGAAGCGTTTAGCGTCCACGCTGGAGCAGTGTGACAGCAGCGCTTCCCGTTTTGTGACTGGAACCGTTTTACGCCGCGAATCATCCTCTCGGTCGCTGCTTCGGTCGACATTCCCAGTGTGTTTATTTGAAGCAAGTGGGTGTGGCAAAGTGTACGTAATGAGAGCCAGCTGCTCGCCACAAGGACGTTGGATGGTTTCCCTCAAACGCAGGCCGAGCGAGGGTTGACTCTCAGGATAACACAACAAGAAAATGGAAAAGACACAAACAAAATGAGTGATTTGCACACAAAAGCAAAGTGAATCATGCGCCGCCGTCCAGCGGAGAGACGATCCTGTAAACACGCGGCCGCGCTAAAAACAATACAGCTGGGTTTCCTCGATAATCATCGCTCACTGTTTACCAGAGACAGGAGAGGTTCCAGGCCAGAGACGCATCTAAAATCACACCAGCGAGGCTGCAGCGCCTCAAACGCACCCCAACGCAGAGCAGACGCATCAGGGAGAAAGTGGCGTGACGGCCGCGGCGCTTCAAAGTTTAGCCGTTAAAAACTTTGGGAGCGTAGCTCACCTCCCAAACCTGACTGGGAAATCTGTCTTTTTCTAAACGCATCTAAATGTCCTTAATATCCGACAGCCAGGAACTCTTTTTCCCCGGCAACGTTTCCCAACCATTCCAAAACTAATCATTTCTCTTTATGGAAAAAGAGCTTATCATATGCAAAGTGCTCGACATCAATGTCTTCATAGTCTCGTTTGAGAAATTCATTGCGCGTTGAATTCCCTGGGGAGCGCCGCAGCCAAGTTTCTGCATCGCAAAAGTTTTTTTTCCTTTTTTTTTTTTAATTCTTTCACTTTAATTCAAGTTGGCACGTTATTTCTCAGAAATACCGTCGGGCTCGGGGGAGAAACACAGACGTGGTCTCACTTGTTAGTGCGGGTTTTAGTGCTGAATAAGGATCAGACAATGGCTGAGGGGAGAGGGGCTGCGCTGGAGCGAGGTATTGACACAGGAGATACGGCCCGAACAAAGTGGATCCGTGAGAAAAAGTGAGGGGGGTGGGGGGGCGAGGAGCGTGAAGGAAGAAAAAAAGAGAAAGATTATCTTAATTATCATTCAGGAGCTGCTTAGTGCAGCACCTGTGCATGAATAATGTCATTTATAGGCACATTGAGATGTGCATAATTCCCCTTTAAATCATACACATTAGCAGCATAACAAGGGGATGAACAAGTCGGCCTCTCGCAGGCTCAACGACAGGCGAGGGGGCTCATTGTCAGCTCTCACCTCCCCAATAAGACTCCATTTCTTTATTCAAAGACTCCACTCGTCTCTCATTTAACACTTGCTATTCGGTCCAGGAGAGCTGTGAGGTTACATATCCTGCTTCATATTATCACACCGGGTTTCATTTCTGCTCCGCGGGACTTCAATACCGGCATGTTTCAGGCCCCCGTCTGATTTGAGAGCGGCCGTATCGTATAGCGCTAAAATCCGTCGGGGGCTAACAATATAACGTTCGACAGGATTGATTAAAAAAAGACCTTCGGTTAGCAAGATGTTGCTAAAACATCACACTCAAGTGCATTTAATGCAAAATGGACGTCAAAGAACAATTACTGGTTTTACACAATCACACTTTCGGTCCCGCACACGTGAATGTGCAAAGCATTCTGGGAAGCCAAACCCATCGAGATGTTCAAAACAAAAGACCTGACAAATTTGGCCAAGAGAACATTAAAAAAACTATAATAATAAAATTAAGAGAACATTAATAAAAACACACCAGCTCTCACTGTTTTCAATGCAAAGTTCAACTAAAATGTTCAACGGTTAATTTTCTCTTCTAATATTTTCTTATTCCCTCAAAATTCTGTACATCAATGGTTGAAATGAACGGCTCTCTTCTCCCTTCCAGGTACCACAGTTACCCACTGAACTGTTGACCTCTGACCCCCCCCAGATGTTACATTTTCCTTGCTACTGGTGCTTGTTGGGGGTTACCATAGAGACAGTTCCTCCATCACTTTTCTTCCTTCTGACTCTAATCTGGTCGTGCAAGTTTGACAAAAACTAAAAAGTGTGATTCAGATACAACGAACACTTTGTTTTCAAAGAGATCATCTAAAATTGAACCCAAGCGAAGGGTTTCTATGAGACAAACCCGCTCCGAAAACCCGGATCTCCGGCTACGCGCCGAGTACGACAAACACGAGTAGTAACGAGGTTGTCATCACGGAGAAATGTCAAGTATTCCGACTCCTCAGCGCAGCCGCCACCGTCGCGGGCCGGCCCACGCAGTCAAAAGTTCACAGCAACAATGCAGTGCATTGTGGGTCGTCTCTAATCAGAGGGGTCTTCCACTGGTGAATCTGAACTATGCCAGCGCAGATATGGAGTGGGATTCATCTCGGAGAGCGTGGACCTCCTCCGTGCCTGCAGGGGTCAAACCACCATTCTAAAACACCGGAGTTCTGCTGGAGCCGGCGGTTTGGAAGCACATTTCCTTCCAGACTCTTCCAGAAAACACACTTTTACGAACGACGCCCCCTCTTCAATCAGCCGCAGTCGGCCCAACAACACACAACTATTATCAACATATGAGAGTCACAAGTGGTCGTTTGTGGTTTTCCTTCTTTTCTAATTCAAGTCTGATGGATAACGGAGCGCACGGCTTTCTCATTAGCGCCAAAGGACGGCGACGCATTGTCAACGGAAAGTTGGGAAAGAACTGCAGCAGCATTCCGTCAAACAACAAAACTCTCATCCTTGTTTATCCCG
Organism: Takifugu flavidus; assembly: GCF_003711565.1. NCBI lineage: Eukaryota > Metazoa > Chordata > Actinopteri > Tetraodontiformes > Tetraodontidae > Takifugu > Takifugu flavidus. The sequence continues at coordinate 9,942,185 of NC_079522.1, forward strand.
ACGTTCCCACGGGCAGCCGTCCGTATTCCCACCCTCGGGTTCTGATCCCTCGGAGAATCCTTGTAATATTTGGTAATTGCGGTGGATTGACCTCGGGACAAACGCCATCGCCGGTTAAAAAGACGACGGCAAACGTGAGAGACGTAATTCCCTGGGAAGCCCGGGAACGCTCCGCTGACGCTTCCTTCCATGATTGAACTCAAGTTTTATTTATCCTCCGACACTTGATATCTTTAAGATACTGAAATACGCATCAATTATTCATGTCAATTAGCTTTTCATCTTGCGCGATGCGCACTTGTGTGATCTCTTTAACAACTATTTATTTCGTGCTATAACACAACGCTCCCTGGAAGCCGCTCCGTCGCCCCAGGACACGTCTTTAAAGAAAAGCTTTGCATACCTTTCATTTGCATATTAAAGGCGCTGAGAGACACATGATTGAAGAATTGGGTGAAGCAATCTAATCATCGCTCACGTCCGGCTGGAATCAGATGTCTTTTTTTGGGGGGGGGTTGGACTTCAGAGGCACAATGGCAGAAACGTTCCCAACGCGTGGGGAAAAAAAGGCTTTTCAACTCGGGGTTGACTTTCTGGGAGCTGCGCATCCTCCTGTGAGCGTCTCCTCGGACCAACATCTCTCAGAGTTTCCCTCCTTTTTCTTCAAGCGGAAACAAAAGTGGGAATCGAACAGTTGAACCGTTCTTGTGTGTCCTGTTGTGTCCGTATGACGCTGTGAACGACTCCGCTGCGACCAGCCCCGACAGGAAGTCCACCAGGGGAGAGGGAACAAGCATGGAACGTTCATATCTTCATTCCTGTGTTTGTCACAGCGGACCAGGGAGACGCAGATGGATGGAGTGACAATCGGGTGAAGGCCGATTTTACGTCAATGATGTGAGCATAGCTCGTGTGTTAGCTGGACAAGCTAACTCTCATCAAACACAGTCTAGGAGTTAAGGAAGTTAAGGAGTTAAGGTTAAGGAAGCTAAAACCTGTCGACGAACAAGCACAAACGCAGCATATTTATTATTCTGGATACATTTATGATGGACCAAAGGGGAAATTGTCCTCTCCACATGGTTTGTTTGAGCCATTGAACAGCCTGACAGCGATTTAGCATTAGCAAGCGTTATTTGGCGAGAGGACAGAGGGTAAAACAGCCGGAAACTGATCAGATTATCAGTTTATGGTGCGCCTGCGTTGCCTCCTCAGGTGATGGATTATTTAACAGGATCTGACGGTGGTGCTGGGGGGGGGGGGGGGGGGGGGGGGTTATGCGTGTCCCCTCAGCCTCCATCATGTTGATCACCTCTGATACGCTGCTGCCCCTGTGGCTGCAAATGTCCCGTTAAAGCTGAGAAGCAGCAGCTCGCTCGTATCTGACGTGGGATTTGGATCTTCAGTGATCTGATCTGGCTGATGATGCTGCAGATTAAAACCTTTAAAAATAATCTCTACTGTGTTTCTGTGTTTGTGGTCACCTAAACTGAGGAGGGAATCTGAGGAGGAAACTTCTGACTGCCTGTGATTTGTTCGCCCCGCAGCTATCGCCGTCCTGCTTTGGTTGGTCAGGATGAGCGCTGCCCTGAGCCCCCCCCCGCTAACGGGTCACATCACACACCGGCATCACTCGTGATGTCCACTCACTTTGGACCTGACCCACTTCAACCAGTGCAACCACCGCCAACATCATCATCGCTGCCTCTCTGCTACCAGAGCACACGGCGATTTCAAGCCTTCGTGGCGGATCAGGGAGCGAGTGGCGCCCTCGCCGTCATCGCTACTGACAGCAGATTGATGCTCAGAAAGATCAGGCAAATGAGGGCGGCCCGGTGAACCGGATCTGGAAAACTCTGGAAACTTCTGCGGCAAAACTTTGCTCCGGCATTAGGCAAAAATGTATCACCATGGCAACGTCGGGAATGTTTAGGAAAATACACCCGAAAAAAAACCCCAAAACAAACAAAACAACCCCATATAAATCTCTCAATGTGCACTTGATAAACAGATTACTCACAATTATGACTAACGAACCCGTTTCTGTGGGACATTGATGCTAGCACTGTCTCAGCAAGCTAGCCGCTAACACACCAGCGCTGCGCGGTCGCCTCCACTAGGTGACCGTGAAAGAATGCCGATTCTAAAGTGTCATCGTGGCTGAAGTAACGTCCCACGCCTGTTCTAAACTGGTAGATGTGCGTGGCGATGAGGGGACGTAGCCGTCTCCGTGTCCCCGAGCGGCATGGCAGCAGTTTTCCGGACGCCTGCCTGCTCCTGAGGACTTATCCTCCCTGCCGGTGAAACCTTGAGCAGCGCCTGAGCTGTTTTTAATCCTCCAAACTGTGGATTTCCTGAGCTGAGCAGCAGAACTGCACACACTTGTTGGCTGGTAATGAGGGAAATTTGCTGCCTGATCTTTGGTTCTTTCATGATGGAAGGCCGGAACGTTTCAAACGCAGCTATTCTCCTCTCAGGAAAAACGCCGCCGTCCTCCGGCATTAAAGGAGCCTTAATCTGCAGCGTTTAGGTTAGCTTTACCCTCATGAGGAGTATTATCCAATCAGAGCAGAAGAGAGCTTGTTCCCGTCCTCACTGGAGGCTGTTTCCCTCAGACTGGGATGGAGGCCGTTGTGCAGTTTCAGTGCCCTGGGAATTTTCACGTTCCGTGAGGCTCCCGTGCGTACGTACGTGAGTACATCCATGCACCTGCACCATGGAGCCAGTCCTCCCTTGGGATTTTTATTTTTTTAAATCATTCCCGTGATTCTTGTCCACCTTTGACACAACAGGATTGCAAAGACCTCCCGTGGAGCCGACGTCTCTCCTCCTGGAGGCTCTGGATCAACAAAAACACCAAAGCCCCCTTAAATCGTGCACTTTCGTGGGCTTAAGCTGCCTTTTTAAGATCCGAAACACAGGAGTCAGAGTCCGATCAACAGTTAGCCAGCTAGCTGACAGTCTTGTTTGAAGAAGCAAATTTATTATCCGACTCAAAAAATATATATTTTTAATCCAAATGTTTGAACTTTCCTGACGCCAGTTTACTGATTTAATCTGTGAACCAATAACCAGCAACTCCTGAAGTTCCTTGAACCCATCGCGCTCATTTTCTTAAGATATTAGGCAATTTAATTACCTTTAAGAGCATTAAGGAGCAATTTTAAGTATAATTTTCAGTTCATGAACTGTTTTTGAAAATTACTCTTAATATAATTAACTTTCGTCATCAGGCCTAATCCCTGCAGGCCGCGCAGCTGATGCTTCCTGAAAAAATGACGTCCACGTGCAGAGGCAGTCGTTCATTTTAACCACAGCACAGGTTAGTTTCCAGGCTCTAATTATCCAGGCGAGGGACGTTCCTGCAGGATGTAGAGGAGAACAGCGTGGCTCTGCGAGGGGAACGCCGCCGTAACGCCACGGCGGGAGTTAATTTGTTCCGGAATTTAAAGAAAAAGTCAAAAAAATGGGAGCAGAGGCTGAGAAATCATGGATATTTTATGAGCACATTAACCCTGTCTGTTCATCCTCCGGTGAAGTATACCGCTTCATTAGAGCTGATATTTCCTTGTCGGGGGCCAACGTCTAATTAAATCAAGAGGACAGTGGCGAATTAGCGACAGGAGCGCCCGTGCAGCCATCCACCATCAACCACGATGCCTTCATGAAAAATTCACATTTACAGCGGAAAGGTTGGAGCCTTGTCCTTGCACCTTGGCGGAACACTGACGGTTAGCTTAACGCAGCCTTTGATGAGGTTAAAGACACGTCACTTTGTCTTTGGCTGACTTTTAATCAGACCCCCTACCCCTCCCCCGGCACCTAGCTGATCGCTGATGATACCATTACACCTACACCGGGGTAGAACGGCCCTCCGCCCCCCCCCCCCCGACACTTCTCTGGAAAACACATAATGAGCCCTGTTCCCTGCACCCAGCTGGGGCCCCGCGGACTCGGCCATGAGCCGGCATCCTAATCAGATGTCTGAACCCCCCACCCCTAAAAAAATAGAATCTGTGTTTGTGCATATCAAACCATTTCCACAAACACGCTGGCAAAACATAATCAATTACCCCCTCGGAGGGAGAGTTAAGGGGGAGGCCTGGGGTAGACCACAGTGAAGGGGCTGTAAGGGAGGGGGGGGGGGGGGGGTCATGTTTTTTGACATTTCAAATTCTAGTTTTTATAAAATCTCTGAACTGCTTGTCATAAGCGCGTCCGAATTCGACTTCTGAGAAGTCTGGAAAACTTTTGCCCAACAGACACACAAAACTGCAGAGATCAAAGAAGGTGAAATCAAAGACTCTCGTCAAAGAAAGACAGGACAATCAGGACAAGGACGTCTGGTCACTCAGGTCCACGTCTCCTCACCTGCTCTCCACTGTTGGCAGCCTGAACAGGAAGCTGTTCAAGAAAACTTTATTGGCAACAACACCCGACCTTTTCATCGGCAGGGGGCCTGAAGCTCAGTCAATAAAACGACCCCCAAACTCACCTGTGTCATCACCTGTTGACACAGGTGAGTTTGGGCCGCAGGATCGGCTCCAGATCTGATTTGATGGGAGCGAGAGCATAAAACCATGAATAAAACTCAACACGGGGGGACTTTGCTGAGCTGTCTGACATCACCACAGTGCCTCCAGCCCCCGCCACCCCCCCGACGGCGGGAGCATTGTTGTCTGTACGGCGCTCTGCAGCTGCTGCATTCACTGACACCTCCGGTTCACACGGCGGCCTCTGGGAACCCTCCAACACCAGCCCGTTTATGATTCACAGGTTATTGTTCCATGAAACATGTTCTCACTTTTCATCCCAAACTCGCAGTAATGGACGCAGAGGGGCTGCAGCTCAGGGCATTCTGGGAAATGTAGGAACACACAGGCTCACTCGGGGGTAAAGTCTAACCCAAAACCCAAAACGTAGGTAAACATTGTAGCTTTAAATCAATCCGAATCCACTTCCAAAAGCTGCAACTTCTCTTCAGGACTTTTATCGGGTCCATTTTGGGAAAACCAGACGTTCTGAGATGTGTTGGGGCGATTGTCTGGGGGCGGGGCTAAAGTGGCTCCTCTGCAGCACCTCTGGCGCCGGCTGGCACCACCTGCTCCAGACCATCTCATTTTCCACTCTGGCCAGACTGAACATCTGGCCCCTCTTCTGAGGCTCTCATTGGCTAATCCCTGCTGGTCACTCACTTTTCCTCCCTGTCATTGAACTTCCTCTCGCCTGCTGCCAGCTCCAAAAAAGTCGCCCCTCCTCCCATATTTGCCCGTCCCGTCCTTCATGTGCAGGCGACATATGGTGATGTAAATAATTTAATGAGGTCAGAAGTGTGTGTCCTCGGCTCTGACCTCAACCTGACAGACAAACAACCGTTTATGACGGCAAACTCAGGTCGTCACATGTCTCCGACTGGATGGTGGTTTAAAATTAACATCAACTTGATTTCAAGAATGAAGATGATTAAGAAGGAATTCTGAGGTGGTCATGTAGCTTTTAGCCTCAGCTAATAACTATTAATATTCAAAGACAGAAATTTGTCATCAGTCCACAAAATCCCCCTAAATTAAATGAGAAAACGATTGAAATCTTGTTATTAGCTTAGCTTAGCATTGAAAAACAGGGAAACTGCAGCAGTACATCAGAAAGAGGACTCTTCATCAGGGGCAGTCGGAATTTTCAGAAAATTCACAAGGTCAAGCAGGAGAGTTGCTTCTATTAGCTTAGCCATCTATGCCTGGGGGTTATTAGCCGAGCTTAGCATAAAGACTGAAACGAGGAGCAAGTTCGATGCAAGGAGGATATGTTAGCTCTATTAGCTTAGCAGGGAAACAGAAAGAAGACAAATCTATTTGCTTTGATTTGTGGAGAAATATCTAAATTTGATATGACGTTAAACGGATGATGCGGAATCCTCATCAGAGCCTTCGACAGCTTTGATCACATGACAGTTTTAGCAAGTGAGCTAACAGAGGTGTCACGGCGCGGCGGCAGGTTTCCCTTTCCTCCGACTGTTGTTCTGGCTGTTATCATGTGCGCTGCGTTTTCATTTCATTCCATGTTGTGTGTGTTTATCCCCGTTTCATCCCTCTGTTCCTGTTTTACATGCCGGCGCCGCGGCCGCTCCACAAGCGCAGGTAAAAGCCGGAGACCAGGGAGCGTTTTCAATGCAAATGAGTGGATTTTAGTCCGAAGCGTATCTGCGGAGGCAGCAGCGTAGCCTGAGGCGAAACGTAGCGTAGCTTTGGTCTGTGCGAGACCCAGCAGTGAATCATTAGAGCTCAGCTGTCCAAAACACAGCACCAATCTGGCCCCGGCATATGGCTGCACAACGCTCGTATGAATTACCGCTGCACGCCCGCGCTGTTATTTTTCCTGCTTTTCCATGTTCAACATTCCCGACAACACTTGACGTCAGATTAGATCAAAATGGTCGATGCCTCAGCGCCAGGCAGGTTGAAGAGGCTCGAACCAGAACAGAGTTTTTAAAGCCAGAGCGTGTTTACGGGAGGACCGGAACGATCCATAGGATGAATAAATCCATCCAGGCCCGCCGACGGTCCGGGGCGGATCGACCCGCCAACATAATCATCGGTTTCATCGTTCGGATAAACAAGTTCTTCAGCTAAATCCTCCTTTTTTCCGCACGTTTGCCTCTGCGTGACTCTAATAAATGTAATTCATCCGAACGCTCCGGTTGCACGGGCGTTTCATCACACCCGCCTCGACCTCTGACCTTCCCAGCTTCTGCAGTCTGACGGACAGACGCAGAACTCGGAAGGTCGGGAGTTCTCTCCACTCTTTGAATTCCTGAGCGCCTGACGCCACATTAGCAAACTCATCAGCTAATCATTTAAGACTGCCTCTTTTATCTGCCGGACGGTCTGCGAATGATCCGGTGGCGCGCCGATCGATGGGAAAGATCGGGATATGCAAAGCGCGTTCTGATGCTTGGCACCGCTCAACCTTTGGGGCTTTCATCTCGGGCCCTTTGATGTTGTGCTTAATCTGCGCCGCGCCACGTAAGTGGCTAATGGACTGGAGTGTCTCCTTCAGCAGGTCCGTGGTCCACCTGTCGGGAAACAGGAAGAAGATTCCCAACGAGGCCGCGCTTCCTCCTCGCTGTAGAATCTGAGTAGCTGTGAATATTTCTAAATATTTTCTGACACCTGAATCAGACAAACCGCCTTTCCTGCTGTTGGGATGAAGTGTTCCCTCCTTCTTTAACATTCCAAGGATCACTGCTCCATTCATCCCGGCACAGGGCTGCAGCCGCTAGCGGAACAAACAGGACGCGTGGAGGGTTTTGGTATTCTGTAATTTGGCTACTTTTATTCGAGCAGGGTCATTTTCCAGAGAAATTACAAATTAAGAATTCAATAATACTTTTACAAAGACATTTCAGGAAAGATTCTTCAGTCATCATATCATACATAGTATTTAACAGTCCCTCTTCATTTTTTAGCTTAAAAAAAGAAACAAAGATGAAGAAAGTGGAATTCTTTTTTTTTTCTTTTTTTCAGTCGAAAATACAGTGTTTTCACAATTGTATAAAAGTTCCCAAATTTGGAATTTTCCAGTCGCTGGAAAATTAAAGGAAATAAAATAAGATTAAACTTCGCATTTCACAATGTTTCAAAACACAATAAATGCTCTCTTTACGTAAAATTTGCCCCTATGATCGACACCATGTTCCTTTTTACTAAAATATATCTATATATTGAAGACCTATAGTACTGTACACAACAGTATGAAATAAATAAAATTAGGAAATATAAAATGGGCCACATAAATAATGTTTGTTCAACCTAAAAATAAAATGAATGCAATTTGTTGTTTCAAAATAAGGAAAGAAAAAAAAGAAAAACCCAAAAAAAAAACAGGCGGTTTGGTGTAATACTGACAGAGTGAGAAAACATTGCACGACTTAATGTAAACTAAGGAACTGTTGCCTCTACGTCTTTAATACTGACACGGATGCTTCCAAGAACAACGATATCATAATACTGAAGCTGGTGAGAAACAAAAGGACAGAAAAATGGAGCTTCCTTTGACACGAGACCAGGGTGGCACTTCAGAAACACACAGGTTCAAAGGTTTGCATATAAGGCTTCTTTTTTTCACCACAACCACGTGACCGAGACCCCGTCCTCCACCCCATCCCTCCTTCGTCTGTCCTCCACCCCATCCCTCCTTCATCTGTCCATTTCTCTCTTTAAATTGTCCTCCTTTTAAAAAAAAAACAAAACAATAAAAACACTCCTTCATACAGTCGAATTCCTTCATTTGATCCAAGAGGCCTAAAATCGTGTGGTTGTAGATGTTTGGAACTAAAGACGACACCGTTGGGGGGGGGGGCAGGGGGGCAGGGGGGCAGGTAGGAGATGACGAGGGTAATACTGAAGGACTGTAGTGCAGACACTTCTGCTCTTTTTCAACACTGTATAAATATATACATAGGCAATACTTTTTATTCTTTTTTTTGTTCATGATTATAGAAGCGGAGTGCAATTTGTACAAGTCACTAGTTGTGCTATAAATACTGTGGAACACTGGGGGGGCGTTATCTGAGGAGGTTAGCACCACACATATGTTTAGGCCTTAGCTCTGTACATTTGTTCTTCATGTCTTCATGTTCCGTTTGCATAATGCAGCTTATTTCACAAACCCATACCTCCACCTCCTCCGCGCCTCCAGATTGATTTGTGACGGGCGTCTGAGGAGGCCTCCCGGAAGCTTCAGGCACGTGCACGTGCGGCTTAAAACGGTCGTTCCAAACCGCTGAGAATACTGAACCGGAAAAAAGGGGGAGGAAGCGAGAGGCTCGCTCCCGAACATCACATGCCGTCCTCCATGGCGTCCTCGTGATCCGATTTGGTTTCCATTTTGCCATCCAGCGAACTGTCGTCCATCGAGTGCTCCCCGTTCTCCTCCTCGTCCCTCAACGTGTCAGGGTCTGTGTCCATGCTCTTGCTCTCCTCCTCCTCTTCCTCGAACTCGTCTTCCCTTCTTCCCATCTTTGCGTACGCTCCGTCCACTTCCTTCCGTCCCTCTCTGCTGATCCCTCCGTTCACGCCCTCGTGCCTCAGGATGGCCTCGCGCTCCGGCAGCTCCGGGTAGCCCTGGGGGGTGATGCCCTGCAGGTACGCCCGGCTCATCAGCAGCTCCGTGGGCTCCAGGTGACCCTTCTCGCGGGCCTCGCGCTCGGCCGCCTCTCGCTCCTCGGCCTCGCGTTTGCAGTAGGAGTAGCGGTGGTTCATGTGCTGCGAGTACGAGCCCGAGTGCGAGAACCGCTTGCCGCACTTGTCGCACTGGTAGGGCTTCTCGCCCGAGTGGAGCCGCGAGTGCTCGATGAGATGGTGCTTGTGTTTGAAGGCCTTCTTGCAGATCTGGCACTGGTGCGGCCTTTTACCTGCGGACACACAAAACGCAGGGGACACACGGTGAGACGGCCGCTGCTTTCGGATCCCACAACACATCACAACAGTCACAACAGAGCACAAGGCAGAGGCGGAGGAAGTGCACATTTCAGCACGGAGCGCCAAATCCTATTTGAATAAACTATTTGTTTATTCAAATTGCAGCCGCAAAGAGAAAGTGCGCTCGCATCCGTGGGCCCGCTTTATGGAAATTCCCTCCCGCGGTTAAAACATGGACAAACTCCACCACAACTACTTATTTTAGGCCGCTGTGATGGAGGCGACGGTATGAATGGTGCTGCGACGCAAACAAACAAACAAGAGGAAGCGTGTCGGACGGAGGGAGCGGAGCCGGGACGGGGTTGAAGGGCTCAGAGGGGGGCGACGCTGCTTATCTCCAAACGCGATTCAGGTTCATGGTGGCGCGAGGGCCCGTGTTTGGTTCTGGGCCGGGGAGTCCTCTCGCTCGCGAAGGAGCGGCAGAAAGTTGGCTGCCGGAGCAGGGCGAGATTGTTTTATGACGCCATAAACTGTCTGGCTGAATGAAAGCTGTTTACAAGCTCTACCTGCATCTGTTTAAGAGGCTAATTTTAGACCTTTTCTGACGCTCTCTGGTGACCACATGTGCTGCGCTAGCCTCAAAGAAAAAAGAGAGTTCCACATCTGGCTCCACTTTACTGCACTTCTGAGCGTCGCAGCGCCATTGCGACGCACGCGCGGCGACACGTCCATGAAAGCATCAGAAGATGCGTCAGTGTTCTGGAGATAACGCAGGCTGGGGATTTTCTTTTTTTTTTTTCGGGTTTGTTTTTAAGAGTTCAGTGCCGTTCCGACGGTGCGGCCCGCTTCCCTTTCATGTCCGAGCAGATAACACGGAGGCTGCGTAAAGCGGCTAACGCTCTACCGCTGATAGCGGATAAAACAAATGATGCAACCTTGTGAAAGGGAATCTCCATATCATAACTGTAATGAAAGAGTTTTTATCAGCGCTCTGAAGCTTCTGCTGATGCCATCTATCCATCCCTAATAATGGGCCCGATAAAGCTGCTGGAAACTGGCTTTATGTAGCGAGGTGAACTGGAGTGTTCCTTTAAAGATATCAAATTTGGCTAATTTGGCAGGATATGACTGTAAAATAAAGCATCAGCTCACAAGATAACTCTTTGCTACCTGCCAAAAATCACAACAGAAAGATGTGACATGCTAGCTAAAAACCGCTGGCATCTCCTGTCAATGAAGAAGCAAGTTAGCTGTTTACAGATGAAAATTAGGGGTTAAACAGAGAGGGGAAGAAGAAGAAAGGGGGAAACATAAAATAGATTCATTCCGATTTGGAAAAAAAAAGCAAACATTTAAAACATAAAAAAGCATGGGGGTTAAAATAAGGGTCTAGAACAGTATATACCTGTGTGTTCATATTTGTGTCTGAGAAGGGAACTGCTCTTCTGGAATGTTTTGTCGCACAAGTCACACGCGTACATACCACTTTCAGTCTTCTTAATCTTCTTCCGTGACAGACAGGAGTCGGGGTCTGTCATGTCGTCCAGCCCTGACATGTAGTCTGGTGTACCGTCGAGCAGGTCCCCCTTCAAAAAATAAAAAGAAAGAGAGAGAAACAGAAACAAGAATGAATTTGTGGCGCAAGAACTCGTTAGCTGCTGCGTTGTGTGTTTATTAGGAAGGTTATTAGCTGAAGGAGCAATGCTAAAACGTGACTCGGGCATCAGCAGCATTTATCTACTGCTCGTCCTTTTAGAAGCATTCACAACAAGATGGATACGTTTTGCTGCTTCAACACGTTCAACATTCTAGCTGTAAACGATTCTGTTATGATAATGATACTTCACTTGTCTGGTATCGTGCTCATCAAGCTAACATCCGCCCGCAGGATGCTAAAGCTGACATCAGGAGGGAGGGCGCTTAGCGTCTTTGGCATCAGTTTTGCTTCTGCTGTGACGTTTCTACCTCATGATTTAATAAGCTAATGTGTCTCAACAACGTATTCACATTCACATGCTCCCTGAAAAACAGACCGTCAAACAAAACACAAGCATCTTGCAATAATCTCAATTCACGCGCTCAGATGTGATTCGTCAATCAACACATTTGTTCATATTGTTAGAATTCATGTAACGACCACTAAAGCAGCGTCCCCACGAGGTTCTTCGGCGAAAAGCAAACAAGCGCGCGATGCTACAGGTTCTCATGCATTTTTAATTGCCTGCACAGACCGGCGTTGATTCCTTATGAAATTTTCAGCTGAGTCTAATATCGCCCATCCATATCTGACACGCTGCCCATTATGAAAGTCGGGCATAATGGCGTATTCAGTGTGGTCTAATTCTGCACATTTTCCTCCAAAGTTTTCCTTTATGATTAAGATTATGGTCTCCAGCGTGAATTGATGGAGGACAATATTAGCAGCCATTCTTGAAAATGCAAACTCATATAATGATTGAAATCAGAAGGTGCACCTTAGCGGCCGATAATGAGCCAGTGAAGCGTCCTTTAATGAATGTGTGTGTGATAATGGGAGGACAGCTGCTCACTGTGTTTTAAGAAGAGGCCACTATCACCCGGCAATCAATTTGAGCTAAACGCCTGTAGCTGTATTTTTTAAATCTAATTTAATAACTTAGAATAGGAAACATTATTAATACTTTTTTCATCAAAATGGTTCCCTCTATGTTAAACAGCCCTCAGCGTTCAGCAGTAATGAACATGGAGACGGTGCATTATTAATCCACACGTCGGAGCTCATTTCAGCGCCGGCTCTTTTTAAAATGCAGCAAAGTTGCGACGGGGGGGGGGGGGGGGGGGGGGGGGGATGGGGGGGGGATTTCACAGGAGCGCACCGCTCCGGGGCTCACCTCTGTCACTTTTTTACAAAGGCCTTTCACCCATATTTAATAGCAAACCTATCGGAGCTGGAGGAGTCGGGATCATTAATGCGTTCCATCCACCGCCCGTTCGAGTTTACGGCGGCGAGTGGGAACAATTACAGATTTACTCAGCTGAGATTTTAAGACCAATGTGGTTCCTGTTTTTATTCGAACCTGATGATGTTTTAAAGGGGTTGAGCTGGCGAATAACGCTGAAAATATAAACACTTGAGGATTCCTGCTGCCAATATACGGCAGAGCCGGAGCAATTATCATCCTCCCAAATTTGAGAGGTTCTGCAGACGGCGGCTGCTCGCTCCCACCTGGGTCACCTCCAAACCTCCACATCATCAGCACGGCTGGAATATTTACCTGGAAACCTGATTTCCGCTGGTACTTTCTCCTCTGCTGCATCTCGGCAAAGGTGGCTGCACCTGCTGCGTAAGTGTAGGCCATGTGTGGTAGGAAGCCCATTTGGTCCATGCCCGGGTAGGGCCTGAGACCCGGTATGCTGGCCTGCATCGGGGGCATAAATGTAGCGGGTGGGAAAGCGCTCTGAGGTGGAAGTGACGTGTACAAGGGTTTGGCGGCGAATGGGTTGATGCCGAAGATCGGGCTAGTGCTTTTTTCAAGGCTTCCGTTGTTGGTCGAGCCTGAGAAATCCTTCTTCAGGTAGGCCAAGTTCAACGGCTCTTCGAAGTGCTCTCGGGGGGAGGGGACGCTGCTGGCGTCGATGGTAATGCTGTTGACTTTGGGTCTGCTTTTGACAGTCAGTGCATGCTTGGGTTCCTTCATGAGTCTCGGCAGAGAGAGGTCCAGCGGTTCGGCCTGCAGGTCCTCTGAAGTCAAGCTGTTTGGAGTGTAGGAACTGCTGTGAGAGTTTTTGGAGGACGTGGAGGACAGATTAAGCGGTGAGGGGGTGTTGCTGCGTGAGTGGTCCAACTTTTCGCCAGTGGCTTTGGTGCTGCCGCTAAACTGGTGGTTTTTCAGGTGTCTGAGCGAGTTGTCACAGTTGCTAATGTTGTTGTGGAGCTCTGCAATGGAGGGCGACATGATGCGGTCACTGGGCTTCAGTAGAGACACAGGTGACCTAGCTGCCATAGAGTCTTTTGGTGGAGTGTGGTGGTTGTTTGTCCCGAGAACCATGTCGGTGTTGTTCCTCTGCTCTAGTGGTGGGGTTCTAGTGGTACCGTACTGGTACATCTTCCGCTGGTCAAACCACTCCTTGACAAATTCCTGAGGAAGGCCCACCGCTATGGAAATTTTGAGCAGTTCCTCTGAGTTGGGCTCCATGTTCATGGCAAAATATGCCTTCAACACAGACATGTGGTCCCTGTAGGGGTTGAGAGGCCCAGTGAGTCCCTTCTCAGCCAGCATGGAGGAAGGTAAGTGGGCGTTCTTCTCCATGAAGATGCTCGGCTTGTTGGTTATCATGTTCTCGCTGGGCTGCAAGACAGCTTTGATCTCCTCGTTCATCTTGCACAGGTAGCGTTCATGCTGATGCAGAGGGATCGGCCCAGGGAAGGTTTCTTTGCAATATTGGCAAGCGTATGGCGTAAACATGTTATTTTCCTGCACCTTCTCATCCACACCTCCTTCGAGCATGTGGTTGGATTTCTCTCGTTTGATATTGTTAATCTGCCTCTTCGAGTCTGTCGTCAGGCTCTGGAGGCAGGCTTTGGCTTCGTTGACTTTTTCTAACGTGTAATCGATGATGCTTTTGGTGGCGCCGTTGTGACTGACGAGCGGAAGCCCGGCCTGAGGGTCCCCTTGTGTCAGTGCTTGCTTCTGCTCTTCAACCTGGGTCCCCGGTTCCTTCATGTAGGCCTTGTACTTGGAGAGCTCCTCCAGCTTGCAGTCCAATTTCTGCCTGCATACGGTGTTATCAACAATCTGAAGGACCCTCTGCACCTCGCTCAGGTTGTTCCCCGCCAGCCCTGGGTAGCATAGGAGCTGCGACTCCAGGCCGGCTATCCCGAGGTGCTGCAGGGGACTCTGGGCTGTTGCATTGTGGACCCCCAGCGGGCTGTTTCCCCCCATCCCTCCGTTCATGAACGGCCCAGAAGCGCCAAAACCGTGCGACGCCATCATCAGCTTGTAGTCGTTGAAATCAAGCGGTTCCGTCTTGATGTTTAGATGGTTGTTGTGTTCGGGGAGGCCGAGCGGCTTGCCGTTCTCCAGCTTCTGCCGCAGCTGGGTGATGGCGGTGTTCGTCGGGGAGGAGGACGCAGAGGTGGGGGACGAGCCCGTCTTCATGTTGCCGCGCATCCTGCCGTTGACGGCAATCAGACCAATGCACTTCTTGCTGCTAATGTGGGAGCTGTAGGAGCCCGAGTGAGAGAAGCGCTTCTTGCAGTTGGAGCACTCGTACGGTTTTTCACCTGAAACAAAACGACCAGAGCTTGAGACGGCGTAGGACAAACATCTGAGCACCAGAGAACCTACAGTCAGCGCTGCAGTTGAAACTAGACGTTCCTTAAAGGTAACATCCTCCAGGAATGAAAGGAAGATCTGTGAGTTGCTCTTTATTTGCGGCCCTGCACTTGTGACTCACCGCTGTGGATCCGGAGGTGTTCCTTCAGATGGTGCTTGTACTTGAAGGCCTTGCCACACTCTGTGCATTTGAACTTGCGGTTGCCGGCCGCTTGGTTGAGCAGTTGGTGCTGCGGGAAAAGAAGAGAAAGAGACGTTCAGGAACAGAAAGCCACAGACTCGGCAGGGGGTGAGAGTTCACTAAATAATCACAATTGGTCGGCATGACAACAAGGATAAAGCCAAATGGCTCCGGTCCCCAACGAGACGTGCTGGCTTCCTCCTCCTACCTCTGACTACAGGCAGGCACGCCGATAACACACAGAATCACATACCTTTTAATTTTTTGGCTCCTCTGTCAAAGCAGACACGCCTTTGGAATTTGGCAGGCCAGAAAATAGAATAAATGAAAAGAGTCATTCTCCTACATTAGAACCACCAATCTGATCTCATTTCCAGCAATTTGGGCCAAATTAGTCAGAAAGGTGTACCTGCCTGTACACACCGCCGGTCTTATTGCTCTGGAATTCCCAACCACAACCACGCCAGCTCAGAAATGTATGTTGTCATTAAGTGTCAAAAAATCATTATTATTATTGTTGTTGCTTTTGATTATTATGTTGATGGTGAGGATGGCAATAATAATAATAATAATAATAATAATAATAATAATAATAATAATAATAATAATAATAATTCGCTAAAGGGTTGTAATAAAGTGAGGATTCAGACCACAAATGCTGAGCCGTGATTGGCTGCTCACAGGTGACATCACATCCAGTCCATCAGATTTACAGTTAAACCAAGGATGAAAAACAACAAAACATGTAAATAAGAACAATTTTCAACCTGCTGCGCAGGAGAGTCAATGATGAGTAAATAAAACCCTCTCTGAGCTGGTGGGGCAGAACCCCTCCCCCTCCCAGATCAGTCCTGACAAATGCGGGGGTGTGTGCTGACTCTACCCACATTCCTGGGGAGACAGATGGTGGCGCACAGGACACTGGGAGGACTGGGAGGAATTGTTCAAACAGCCCCAACCTTCAAAGATCAGGCAGGGAGAGTCGAGGGGGGGGGCAAGCACCGGAGAGGGACCCCATCGCTCGTATGTTGCTGAGTTGCATAAACAAACAGCAACAGCTGCTCGGCTGCCTCCACCTCCCGCCTCCGCCGCCACCATAACCCCTTTACTTCTCCCTGGAGGACCTCACACCCGGTAAAGTTTAGTCTCACCACCACGGCTAATAAGCTACAATCGCTCTACGTTCCCTAATTGTGAATGGCACTTGCAAAACGACTCATTGGTACCATCGGTGCTGACTGTGGGAGGGGGCTGACTGCATGTTTGCATATGTATGATGTCTAATTAGTCATATTTCACCTAATTGGTTTAAGAGGAGGAGGCATGTAAACAGGCAAGAGCTCATGTTTACCTATCAGGACATTATTCTTAATGCTAATCTGGCTGCTCCCGCTCGCCGCGGACTTGCTCCTCGGTTATCTCTGATGTGTCAAACAGGAAGCGAAGTTAGCGCAGACAAAGACAAAGAAAAGAGGCCCATTGTCCATAGAGAACGTACCCCCCCCCCCCCACCTCCTTCTTGCCTCCTGGACTTAAACAATCCCGCTTATTTACAAATCAAGTCAAGCGACAGCCCCTGAATGGTGGTCCTTGGCCACTGACGTGGCCCTGGAGGGGAGCGGCAGCAGCAGCTGCATTGTAATGCGAGGATCGGGGAGCGCGGCTTACTCGGCCCGGTCCATCTGCTCACGTTTTTTGAGCCCAGCTGGTAGACCAGGTGAAAGTACCGGCTGTTGACATGTGATCAGATCAGTCTGAGCCTGTCGTTCTCACTTCAGAGAGCACCACACAACACCCACGACCTGGGCGCTACAGCACCAGGCTTCATGGGTACGTGATATCATCGCTTTCTGGCTCAACTTGAGTACATTACAGGAGGATGAAGCATCAAAACAGGAGTTTAAACCAGCAATTAGCAGATATTTTAAAATGGCATCAGCTCCACATTCCTCATTTATATTCATCCATAAAATTGAAAACAGACTCCGCCCACTTCATAATTAACAGTGTCGATTTAACTGCAGAGAAGGTGCAATTACATTAAAACTCTGAAAGCTTGCAGAATCTTAAAACTCAAGCTGACAAGCGAGTTAAACAGCCGTGACCGCTGATGCGTTTTCACCTCACTGGGCTTTAAGGTGATTCATGCTAACGGCCGCTTATGAACGTCGGATTTCAGACGTTAGCAAATCGATGGCCCAAAAACCTCCAGTAAACGCACAGATGTTTACACAGTGAATGAAATTAGCGGGAGGCGGGCTTTGATGAAGAGCGACAACTTCAGGAGGAGCTGAAGTCGTGGCTCCTGATAAAAAATTCCAAATTGGAAATTCACACAATCATTCGATCGTGAACACGAGACTGGAAAATCATATCAGAGAGGGCCATCAAAAAGCCATTTAGGGCCTCAATTAAAGTTATTACCATTAAAGGATCTGCATCTTCAAAATGCCATGAAAAATTAATAATGATTGCCAATCAGAAAAAATGATCTCTGCTCTCCGAGGGACCGGAGCACATTAGGAATTAGATGAGGGAAGAAGAAGGGGGAGAAAAAGCCTCTAACCTGATCCCTCGCAGGCTTGTGTGTGGCCATATGCCGCTCGAGCTGAGTGCGGTAAGCGAACGTGTAGTTGCAGAGGGGGCAGGCGAAGTTCTCCTCGTTCTTCTCATGACGGTACTTGATGTGCTCCTTCAGCGATGTCAAGCGCTTGTAGCCCCGGTCACAGTAGGGGCAGGTCAACAGTTGGGCGAAGGCATCTGGCGTTCCAGGTGGCAGGTCTGCAACAGAGAAGGATGGCGGGAGGGGGCAGAGAGAGACGGGGGAGTGAAGGAGGAAGGGGAAGGGAAAGCGGGCCAAAAGGTCAGCGAATCAATGGCAGCTAACGGGCGGGCTGCCCAGAAGTGGTATGGGAGCTATCTCAGCAATCTGCTCCACATGGGAGCCACGGATCCAGCCTGGCATCCACACACACACATACACACACACACACAACACACG
This sequence comes from Takifugu flavidus, assembly GCF_003711565.1. Taxonomy (NCBI): domain Eukaryota; kingdom Metazoa; phylum Chordata; class Actinopteri; order Tetraodontiformes; family Tetraodontidae; genus Takifugu; species Takifugu flavidus. The sequence goes on from NC_079522.1 coordinate 9,960,101, forward strand.
CGCGCACGCACACACCTCCTTATTACCAATAGAGGACAATCAATTTACATGATTCAACAGGGACACTTTTTTGGGGGATTTTAAAAAAAGAAAAAAGCCATGAGAAGACATATGAGTCCTGATCCAGCCATCAGCAGTCACTTAATTAAAAAAACACCAACCCCCAGAAGGTTTTAGGCATGATTTTATTCTGTATGTAATGGTCTCCAGTTAGACAATAAAACAAAGTTCCCCCTAAATCAAAAATCCTCTTGCAGAAACCTCCAAAACCTTCCTCCAAACAGGCCTTTTGTTTCAACATCATCATCGTGGCTGCAGCATGAATCATGGGATCATTCTAATTCAGCTCTGCTCTTTTTTTTATTTTATTTTCCTTCAGGGACCTCGAGAGGTGCACTATCTGATTACAGGCCCCTGCCCAGCTGTTGCTTAAGGCTGTAGGTAAACACCGAGGCATGCAGCGAATCTGTGGGACCAACAGCTGTCCGGCCGTGTCAGCGAGGGGAACTGCTGCTCTGTCCGCGGCTTCTAACACTTCCAGTTTATAACACACAATTCTTTGTCTTTTAAGAGTATTTGCTGGTGCAAAAGTTATCAGGTATACGGCGTTCCTGCAAAGTTGTCCCATTAGAGGACGCCCGTAAAAGAAAAGGAAAAATATTAAGCTCCAAAAAGAAACGTGTAGAATAGTATTTTTTAAAGCTTGAGCTGAGTCGCAGCGCCGAGAAGTAACGCCCGCTATTTAGTATTTAAAAGTTGAATTAACCTCACTGAAAGTTAACGAAAGAAAAGTTTGTTTGCTGCATTTATCACCAAATTTATTTCTACTTCAGTGGTTAAAGCTAAGTTATGTTGCTGCACATTTTAATTCCCTCTGCCAAGAGGTGCCCGCCCGCGTGCCTGCCTGCCCGCATGTCTGCCTGTCAGTAAATAGATTAAAAAAATAACTCAAAAAGTTATGAAGGGATTCTAATGACATTTTCCAGATGTTGTTGATATTGAGCCAAGAAAGAAATTATTACATTTTGGTGATGTTCTGGATTCTGGAAGGACTATGACCTTAGATCTTACAAGGGGGCTTTGATCATAAGTTTGATCATAAAGTAACACACTACTATATTTCCGCTGTGTATTTTTCTAGTATATAGATATATATGTATATATATATAGGGGAAATGTCCTGCTTGGGAGCGGTCTGAGCTCTCTGCCCCTCTGTCTTGTTAAAAATGTGATGTAAAAATATGTCACTTGTGTTTGAATTCCAAAATTTCCCGTTAAATGTGCCTGATGCTGGCCTTTTCCGTACCATTTTCCTCCGGACCTGTGGCCTCTGGTGTTCCCAGGCGGGACAGCTCCTCCGGGGCTTCTGGGTAAATGATGGCAGTGTCTCCACGCTGCAGGTATTCGGCGATGCTAACCACGTGACTGTCGCTGTCATCCAGCTTCCGCTTGGCAAAGAAGTCCTCAAACTCTGAAGTGCAATCGACGCTCTTGACTGAAGGAGAGAGAGGAAGAGGAGAAGATGAAGGAGGAGAATGAGGGGGAGGAATAAATCGGATTCATTTCTGTCCCCAGAGAATTGTCTTACAGGAGGATATTGGGAACACGAGGACAGTCGCCCAAAACATTCGGGAGAATACGTCTAAATTATGGGTTTGCCTGTCACACCACAAGGGCTAAAATAGGAATTGTAACTTAAGTGAGATAAACTGGCAACAGCGAGCTTCCAGGGAACGACACGTGAAACAAAACCAAACTCACTCACGAAGCAAAATCCGATTCCGAGTTCAGGACTGAAGGGAAAAAAAAAAAATCAGAGACACACACAAGCCCGGTTTAATCAGCAGCAGAGCCGCGTTTCTGTGGATCGACTTTCACATATAAGGTCAATCAAGAGACTGTGGCTTTTGTTGATTCTCTGTTGAACAGATTACTGGGGCCAAACCACAAACCAGCCCAGAAAGACAGAGAAGGAGAAGAAGAAGAGAGAGCAGCTCCGCCATCAGTGAGCAGAATGTCTCTTAAGCCAGCCAAAGTGCTGAGGCCACACAATGTGTTTTCTCAAATTATTTCCCAGTCGCCTTCTCTTCAGGGAAACTCTTAAGCTGCAGCGTGGAGATAGCTGCCTCCAAAAACACACTGAGAGGCATCAGCAGCCTTCATTAGTCAAGGCGACTTTCAACACACACACACACACACGGACGCACGGACACGTGTTCATGCACGACCTGCAGAAATACTATTTGGCCCAAACAAACAAAAAAAGAGCGACGTCTCATCAGACTTCATCCCCTGTTAATTAGGCTTTTAGCCTGTGAGCCAAGGTGAGGCTTAAGGAGCGATTTGTTCGGCCGTCATGACTTTGCGCTCCAATTTGCGAAAGGTCAAGGTGGTAGATTTGGTTGTCAAAAATGGCAGCCAAATGTCACCAGTGCCAATGGATCACTTTTGATAACCGCGATCGCATAATATGCGCCGCTCTCATTAGAAGCTCCTTTTGAAGCTAATTGTCAATGTTGTAATAACTGTTGTTTTTGTCTCCTGATTATTCTGACTGACCGACCGACTGACCGACCGACTGACCGACTGCCTGACTGACTGACAGGGGTGCGGCTCAGCGGAATCAGTTTCCTGGACCTGAACCTGAAAGCCTTCAGGGTTATTATTTACTTCACATGAACGCAGCCCAACAATCCTGCCCAGTAAACGTGTTCTTCATGTCTGCTTTTGTTCATGGTTTTGGGATGAAAAATGCAAGTCATTTCTCTTTAAAGACAGTCTTTCCTTCCAGTGGAGGAGGAAATCACCTGGATCAAAGTGCGCTCTGGCACCGGGACGTGATCAAACTGCTCATGTCTTTAAACAGAATCACATGTGATCCTGTGGCGGGGGAGCTTCCACAGCGGTGCCACAGTATTGTTTCCAAAACTCCTTTAAGCGGGCGAAATGGAAAACATTTGCAGCTCTCGACAGAAGGAAAAAAAGAAGAAGAAAACACCAGGATGGACGGAGGGTAATTAGAGCTGAAGGGAGGCTTTTGAGGCAGGGCCGCGTGGCGTTCTGTGGGGTACTTTTGGTTTGCCATAACAGCATCCAGGGGCCAACTGGAATGATATCATGGAAGGGTGGGGTGCATGTGACTGCAGCTCAGCTCAGGCCTGTTTAATGCAAGATGGCAGGTAGGATTAAGTTCCACCGAGAGTCGCAGCGGAGCGTAAATGCGCTCGCTATGCTAACCTGGGAGGCTACAACTTTCTAATCGACGCTCCTAAAAGTTGTCATCTCTTCAGCTTCCTATAAACATGCAGGGATTTGTCTCGGGTTTCCAGCAGGACGAGAGTTCCCTTTAATTACAGTTTGCAGTTTGTGTACGTAATCGTTCTGTTGTTATTTTAGAAAAAAAAGCGGTTTCCAACTCGCGGCCACAAGATAAATCTCACCATCAGATGTTTTACAGGGAAAGATGGCAGCAGCAAACATTTTTCCCGCTGTTTTTCCCTCTTCGTTTCCTGGTGAGGGTTACCCACAGTGGCCCTTTTCTGTCAGAACTTTTGAAATATCAAAGATGGCAGAAAAGTCCCTGCTTTTATTGTCGCGATGATGTTAGTGTTAGTGGTCTCCTGTGAAATGAAGCGAGGGAGTAAAAAAAACAACTCACCTGTACCATTTCCAACCGTCTGCAAAGTGGCATCGGGCCCCAGGGTGTCAAAGTCATCCTTCATTTCATCTGCACAGAAACAGGGTGGGGGGGTGAGCACCTGAACATAACAACCCAACCAGCAAACAGCGACAACCAGGCCTTTAAACCAACGTACGGAGGAAGCGGCAGAGGCACCGCTGTGCATCGCCGCGCGCCGCGTCTTTGTGCGGCATGCTTAATGAATGCTATCATCCGAGCCAGACAGTGACTTATTTACCTTTAACATGACAACAAGCGGCAGGGGAGGCGAGCAGAGCTTCAATGGCCAAACACGGCGATTAAATACGACGCGGAGCACATCCACCTGAGCAATCAGAGAGCTCCAGCCAACGTGCCGGCTGAGCTTATTACTCCCTGGCTGTGACGCCGCTGCAATCCTCTGCATGCAGGATCACGCTTGTTTTATCGTGTCATTTGGTGGAAGCTTTCATCCGCAGCGGCGAGTAGCGAGGGTGTTTTTCTCTGTTTGCCGCAATCCCCTTCAATGCCTCGCTGCTCACCATCAAGAATACAACCCTCAACCACAAATTAATAGCTAAAGTTGCAGAAACATTTCTAAGGGGCAGCGCCGCTCTGCAGGCAGAAATAACCCCATTGGTTGGGGTAAACCTCAGGTGGGCGGGGACAGAGACCTGGGACAGCGAGACAGGAAGCCGTTATTTTTAAAGGCCGACTTGTGAAACAAGAGAAAGTGAACTTGAACCCCAACAAGATGAAATTGCCTGAACCGCCAATCTAAACATTCCTGCAGTCAATAAATCAAAATCTGACACTTGAATCCACCCACCGTGATTTACATGGTCCAATCAGGCAGAGCGCCACGCAGACGCTCCGTCCCCGCACAGGTAAATAACCGGCGGATTGACGGGCGCATAAACAAGCCCTCGTTTGACAAATTAATCTCTCCTCCCCTGACGGGCCCATATGGAGGGCATCGAACAGCCAATCAGCTTAAGCAGCAGCCCGGGCCCGCCTTCCCGCCTTGTCTGTAAAAATTAAATCAAGGTGCTTCCGAGAACAAAAATAAATAAATAAAGGAGCATCTGTTTCTGCTCCTTCGAGGACGTCACGTTGGGAACATTTTCTCCAACCTGACTGCGGAGCTGCGGAGAAGGTGCCGGGTGTGGCCCACATAATATCCTGGTTGCATTACGCTGCATGCGAACAAAACGCTCTCCTTGAAACCTCTGGGTGAAAACAATGAGCCCAATAGCTGTGGAATGCTCTGTAAGGCTTCCTTGAAAGAATTTGGCGAGTGCAGAGAAATGATGAATACCGCTGTCAGTGGCCTCCACTGAGTAATGACAGACTCTTCTGCATGTCCGAGTTCACGCCGCCTCTACTTTCCTGCGTGTTTGATTGCTGCCAAATGGCTTGAAAAGCAGAAAATAAATGGGATTTCAACGATGTGAATTAAGCTCTGACTAAACAAAGCATCAAATATCAGCTGCTGCTCACAACTCCCTCACGGTTCCGTGTCCTCGTAGGCACCGTGTTTTGCTTGGGGTAATCAAATTTGCCTGCATACCTTCGGTCTGATGCAAAGAGGGATGACCGTTGGGATTTACAGCCCCCCCCCCCCACACACCCCTGTTTACCTTGGAAAACTCTTGTTGTGGGTGGCGTGAGGGGAGAGGCGCCTGCCCTCCAGCAGGAGGTGGGCTAATACCACCAACACCTCTCCAGCTGAGGCCTGGGTGCCGGGCCTGGGGTACTTCTAAAGTTCTGCACTGATTTAATGCAGCCAATTATGCGTTTTATCTCATTTAGCATCTTAAAGTATTTATGGCCCCGGTCTGTGGGATCAAACCGTCCACTAAGTGCTGTTTTGCTGTCATGAATCACAGAGACCTGCGGCGGTAAGGTACACACCACCTCCAAGGCTCTGGACAGAGGCCCGACCGCCTATTTTCATAGCAGCTCTGACACTGTTTATTTTGAAAACACTCCTATTTTTATGGCCGGTCACCGCAGTCGCTTCAAAGTTTTTGCTTTTGTGCGTTTTTCGCCTCATTTAGCCCGTCTGGCTGCGTCAGAGCCACATTCTCATAGGCCCATACCCTCGCTGATATTTTTGGACTTCAACTGTCATTTGCAGATATTCCCTAACTTCCCATTTACATCCAAAGAAAACAGAGTTTTCGTTTTCTATTCCTGAGTTGGAAAAAGCATCCACACGTCTCCCGTTTGAGTAACAAATTATTAACGAGCAAAACTTGACTAACGGGCGGGGAAAAGGTGATATGTCGGAGAAACGGAAGCCAAACCTGGCAACAGATCTCAGTAAGCGGCGGCGAGTTTTCAGCCACCCTGCCGACGGCTCCAGACGTGTCAGAAAAAGGGCGAACGCAGGTGATTTATCTGCAAAGGCCTGTCATTGATAATGATGTCATGCTTTTCCAGCACGTCTCGTCCAGCCTGGCTGTGGGACGATGGAATGTCAAGGCCAGACACAAGACGGTGATTGTGCCCTGGAATCAGAGCCGATAAACTTTGTGTTGTACGAGCGGCGCTCGCGGAGCTTCTCCATTTACTCCGACTTTGTGCTTTGAAAGCCTGGAACTGCTTCCATTCACTCCCCAGCACACAGTCCTGACAAGGGAGTGACGAGCAAATCAGTCCAAGTGGGCAGGACGTGTGTGTGGGGGGGTTCTGACTTATCTCAGGCTTAAGTTATGTGCTGAGGTATCATTGTAGACACTTAGGCACCGGAGGAGAAGAGGGAAAAAAAGAGAAATGGCTGGGAAACACAGCACCCGCAACATTGGGAAAGAGGCTTCCAAACAGCCTAATGAACTTGACTTGCTCTCCGAAATCTGTCAGACACTTTATCACAGCAGAGGAATATTATCTGGGAATTGCAACATAGTTGAATTACAGACATTACGGCTCCGCAGGTCTTTATCAAATAAACAATTACTGTATGCAACGACAGCCTGTTTATCCTTTATCCTGATTTATTTACCCGTCCCTCCTTCCTTCCCTGCTCCCCGACAGGAAAGTGTTACTTTCGGGGAGCAAACGTTGACACCCGACTTTTTTCATCTGTAATAAATGTGCGATTTTTTCCCCCTGTATTAAAATTTAAGGCTGCAGATTTCTTCTTTTCCTTTTTTTCCCCCCCAGAGCAGCTAGTTCATTAGCAGGAATGAATAGCGGCCCCAGCTCATTTTAAATTGGCTGTCTTACATGACTTCTCGCCACACTCTGTTCCTGTCACATGCTTCCAAGAATCATTGACTCTTATTATACATGTAAATGGCTATCATAAAAATAAAAATTTCATTTAAGATTGTTAATGGCTTTTTTTGCAGCAGGCTGGCTTCCTTTAATGATTATACCCTGCCCCCTAATTAAAAGTATTTATCTTTTAAGCATCCGTGACCGGGCCAATCGGAGTCACTCAAAAAAAAAGAAGAAGAAGAAGAGCTCAGTCAGAGTTTTAGAAGGTATCGTAAACAGAAACGGCTCGATGAAAGCACGTCTTCATCTGCCCGTGCTTTTCATTTCCCTGCATTTTTCCTGTAAATATTTTTTTGTTGTTTGGCTCAAAGCGGGACTCCTCTCTAAGCGTGTACCAAATGGTCGCCGTTGCTCACAAAGAAACTGTTTATCATGTCCGTCTGCTGAGAGAGCGGCGGCGACAGTTCTTCTACCGCCAGACCTGGCTCCAGCAGTGTTTGTGAGATGCTTCACAAGGTTTGTTTAAGGATACCCAGGCACCAGATGGGCGGGGTTTACGCCATAAGACCGCCGCGTGAGTGACAGGATGCGTGCGTGTTAGCCAAAAAGCAATCTGTTTTTGATTGACAGCTCACCTGAACTCGACACATCCGGGAAACCAATGCTGGTTTTTATTCTTTCACAAAAATGTCCAAGTCAGGTCTCTAAACTTTTGTCTCTTCTTAAAGAGATATGGCGCCTACGTTGGCGAGACTCACCTGCGCCGTCGACCGAAGCGCTCAGCATGTCGTTGTCGGGCCAGATGTGCTCCACGCCGCTGTCCCGCATCTCGTCGTCCTCCTCGTCCTTGGTCAGGAGGCCGTGGCTCTCGGTGCGTGGCGATGCATCGGGGTTGGTGAGGCTGGCCGGGCTGCCCGTCCCGTTGATCAGGGGGTCTTCCTCGGACACCGGCAGCTTGTCGTCCTCCTCGGTCTCTGAGCCCGTCTCCACCACGTTCTCGTAGTTCAGAGCTGTGACACAAAGAGGAAACAAGCGGTCACAACAGAGCTTTGGAACTTCTTAACGCTGAAATCTGAAACACTTTTTTTTTCTTGCTTGTTTTGGAAAGTGGGGTTTGGTGTAGGCGCTTTTTTCCCTCTCTTTTTGTCTTTTGTGGGTTACACCCCAATTACAGCATCCACGACTGGAATCTGTGACAGAGCTGCAGTGGTGGGTAGACAGCTGTCGAGGAGATGCAGCCAAAATAGCCACTAATTTTCAGTCCGGCGCACATGCCTCGGATACCAACGAGCTGCACCTTTCAGGACGGCTCTGCTCCAGAGCATTCCTGTCACGATTCAGATGCTCCACATAGCACTTACAACGTTACAAATGCCGTTGCTATGCATAAAAAGGGCTTAACCTATAGCAATTTAGATTATTCATCACAGCTCCCCCTCAGATGTGTTTGCATTTGCATGGCCATTCGACCATGAACATAAATATGGATGTTTTCTAACATGTGAGACTATTGAAACGGTGGGCCTTGAAATCTGTGAACACGCACGCTGACGCGCGCGCAGAGTCTCGAAGCGGCAGCGCGGCATCGGGGGGGGGCCACCCAGTTCCACAAGTCCCAGACATATGCCTGCTTTTCCTAAAATAGCCACCCTGTAAATAAGGGCTGTGAACTCAATCAAAGGTGGCTCACGTGTAAATTAGTCTCAGCCATCAGCAGGTTCTGAGTGTAAAATCTTTGAAGGAAAAAAAAATAAGTGACTTCAGAAGACTGAGGACAGATGGAGGCAGGCCAGGAGTGCGGCATGGCATGGGGGACACACCTTATTGGCAGCTTGTGCAGGAATGTTCTGTGGTGAGGACCAATCATGGGAGGGCCCCGAGTTTGAGCCACCAAAGTGAAGAGGTGGAGGCTTTTTTATAATGCTTGATTTTATGTTTCGGAGTCATAAAAAAGCTGCAGCAACCTCAAATTTGTATCGGATAGCTTGGAGATATGCGAATGTATAGTATTTAGTGCACCCTGCCTGGAGAACCTTCCCACAGTCGCTGGATGAAGTCAGCGCCCGACATTTGTGACGACGTTATCCATATGAAAAGCTAAGCCTCCCCACGTCTCCCGCTAACACGTACGACTGGCCGGTCTGCACTTGCCTTCAGTGAACAACTGCACAACAGGTGCAAATTAAAATGAAAACGGGGCTTTCAAATGCGGGAGGGGAGGGGGAAGTGGTAGGCGAGCGGGGAAGAATGAGGAGGGGAAGGCAGGAGGGTGGGACTGCGCTGACCTGCCTCGAATACCAATCGACAAAGAAACAAAACCTTTTCAAGAGGTGTGATCACAAGGGTTTAGGCAAGTTCAGACTCAGTAATGCTCCCTGGAGATGACAGGGGGACACGGGAGTGGTGGGGGCGACTTCCTGGGTGGTCCATATCTATCTGAAAAGCTATATATTTATTTTCGGGGGGGGGGGGGCACGATAATCTGGATGATCGCTGAAAATCAGTTCGTCAAACTCTCAAATTGACAGGCCTTCAAAAGGACAAAACAGTCAGTTTGGGATCCACCCCTCGGCACCCCAACACCCCCGAGGGGTTTAACTTTTCTCGCATCAGCTCCGTGTCCTCCTGCCCCGACTTCCATAGGAGGGGGCGCAGCCCGACAGTGCTGGTAGAACAAAAGGCCAAGAAGCTTGGGAAGCTATCAACCCGTCGCTGTGAACCTGATCTCTGGATGCAGATTCAATGACGGCGGAGCAGAGGCCGGCTGAATGAAATTATCTCAGGCTGGACAGGTTCTAAAAGGCCCATTCTTCCGGAGTAGAAAGGAGCGAGGGCGCTTCTCTTTTTGTCTGGCAACACATCCACTGTGGCATCGTGCCCCGTTCTGACTTCTAATACCCCACAAAGTGAGCGCGGCAACTGCGAATCCCTGCTAACTTTTCAGGTTGAGCTTCTGAAGCATTTTCCTCGTTTTGTCGGCGGAAAATTGCAGGAGGGGCGTCAAACTGCCTTCAAATAAACCACACAGTACATGCAATCTCCGCCGTCAGCTGTCAGCGGGTACCTACAAGAAGGCGAAATGACAGTGGGGAACTCGTCAAGTCAAACATGTGGTATTATCATCAAGAAAGCCGCCATTGTTTAGGTGCCACCGCTGACAGTAGACGAGCACCAAGCATCTATTGGCATTGTGTCACACAACAAAGTCATTTTTCAGCTACTAATGTTTTTTCAGTCAGTGGCTGCGTCCCGGCAACACTCAGTCATAATCAGTCCTTTGTGCTGGGGAAGAAGACAAAAAGAGGATACGTCTCAAATGCCTCATCGCTCCTTTTCTTACCTTAAGTGTCACCCGGACAAAAGCAACCGCGCCTGACGGTTTGACAAACTCCCGCTACCTGTTTAAAAGCGCCGTCTCCTCCACTCTGCTCGGCATTTTTAAGGTAAATGGCGACAGCAATTCCAGTTTAATATCTGGTTTTAGAATGATCTGCCATCACTCTTTGGAGGCTCTGGCATTAGTCTGTCAGTCAGCACAGAGGGCACACAGTAGAGGAATATTGTATATTGATTAGGAACCGGTTTGATCAGCAGCCGGAGAGCACAGCAGGGAGTACGATTAAAACCTCATCACTGGACAAAGAGATAAAAAAAAAAACAGAGAGCAGCCAAGGCAACACTTCAGCCAGGACTGTTGTATTCTGACCGTGCAGAGGACTATTATTTTAGTGGCAGGAAATAAAGTCCAAATATTAAAAACAGATTATATTTACAAAGCATCAGGTTTGACAGTGAACAAATGGCTCCGGCGATCAAAAACGCCTTTAATGTCAGAAGCCATAATCAACTCCCGCCAAAGCCGGAGATAACTCTAACAGTTGTCTGGCACCATGCTGCATTCAAAGACGCGCAAAGTCACTTGGAGGAATAACGGCACTTCCAACTTACGGCATTGATGTTGACCCCTGCGTTAGTCAATAAAGCTCTCATGTATGGCACATATGCATGCAAATCAAGCCAGGCAGATGGCGCCCGATGCCAGACAAAGGCTAATTACAGAGTTTCCTCCAGGTCTCCATTAGGAACTCGCGTAGAAACTCTATCAATTGAAGAAAAGTTTAATTTCCCAGTTCGCCCGACGCAACAATGAAAGTTGGCGATTCCCCGCAGCTAGAGTCAGCTCCACCTGCACTCTGCCACGGAGACGCCGCTAACAAGTATAATCACATTTATTTAACCATCCCAAAGTAGCCATCCAGCGGCCCCGAGGAGGCTTCAGCGAGAACCTTTGGTGCTCGACTCTGGAGGAGCCAGAGAGGAGGAGAGCCGACGGTAGAGGTGATCGCCACGGGGGAAGAATGACTAACACCCACACTCACCCTCTCTCGCGCTAACCCCA